>NC_052354.1:44778076-44791919 GCF_009727055.1 Benincasa hispida
CCCCAGCCAACGCAAGCTATGCGATCATGCTATACACACTTGACGTAGACGCATGTGATGTATATGCGATAGTGTCGAGAAGCCTACTTATAAACCTCTACATTCCCGCTCACGTGCTCTCACACATAAGCAAGATGACCACATACCACCATATCCTACTTAAAGGGTGCATACGCTGTGTAATAGCAAACAGAGCTTATTCCTAAATTCCCCATTCTTGTTTATGTGATCGAATTGGCTCTCCCAAGTCTTAGATTTGGTTTTAGACTACTCTCCCAAGTATGCCTAAATGATGAATGATGCGCTCATAAGACAAGGTAATCACATAAACTTGGCTGACGTAAGATTATTCCTATCTCTAGTGAACACTTGCTTAATGCGACCAACCACTTACCCTCTTGGACAGTTAGTTGCTTCTGATTCTACTCATAGACAAGCATTGCGTCCGCTTATAGACAAGCGTTGCTACAACTTCATACTAAACAAATAAGGTTTTCTCACAACACTCGCGTAACGCACACCTCCCGGTGGTTTGCTACATGCTTCATATTCCTATGTCGCATGATTAAGTATACGATATTCTAACAGTCTTACTTAGTGATGCAATGAAAGTAAAGGATGCTAAGTAAATGAAGGTGGAGATGGAATCAAAGGAAAATATAGAAATGCATTGATCACAAAATGTATTAATCTCTTAAAGCATAATGTAATACAATACAGAGATTGAAGGTAATGGAAGGCCAGATGGAAGCAATGTCTTGCTTTCATCAGATGTGTGTCAAGGCTGCTGATGGTGCCGTGGATGGGCGGTGGAGTAGACTCTCTTGAGCTCTAACTCCGGTGAAGGCTCCGGTCTCATTCGGAATGGTTAAGGGGATGAAGAACTCTTAAGCTATCTTCTCACGCTTTGGTCTGGATCACAAGGATCCGCCCTAAGGCAGGGAACCTTAGGCGGAAAACCTTGGATAATTTGAGGTTCTGCTCAACAGCTTCTATTTATGGAGCTTGATCGCCGATAGCATTAATGGACCTGCTCTGATTCTGACACTCGCGGCATGATGGTCCTTTTCTAAATCTCTNAGATTGGTATGTCTGTAACTCGTTGAGGAGAGTTGTAAGGTTATACTTCACTTTGTTAAGAATCACATTACTAACAAAGTGCAGGAAGCTCTCCGGAAATGAATGCGGGATAATGCTAACCTGGCTGCCCTCATCTATGGTACCTATTCAACTCCGCCACATTGAAGTGGACCATCATGTTTAGCACATGTTCACGAACAGAGGTGCCTTCTTGCATTTTGGAGTTGGATATGTATTTAAGAGCCTCATGCATAAGCTGTTTAGATAGTTGTCCAAACATCCCTCGCAAGGACTCCATGATTTCACGCGCTGAAACCATAGGCTCATGTTTCTTGGCCAAGACTACAGAAAGATTTGCCAAGATATAGGCTCGGGCCTTTTTATTCGCCCTTGTCTATCGCTCGTATGCCTCTCGAAGATTTCGAGCGGCATTTAGAGCGGGAATAGGAGGACAAGTCTCTGTGAGAGCGAACATGAGATCCTCGATGATTAGGATCGTCGTGATCATGTGTTTCCACGTTGAAAGATTATCACCAGTTAATTTTTCGGCGCTTAACAACGATAAGATGGTTGTTGCCATTTGAAAAAGTTGCTGAAAATACGAACAAAATTTTATTAGATTTTTGCTAAACCACTTTTAAACTAATCAGTTTTGCAAAACAGTTTCAAGTACCCTAAGTTATAGACTTCTATTTTGCCATGATGCCCCAGTCAGTCAGGATAAACGCCACCGGTGGGGTGATCAGTTGCCCCTTCGCTGAGATGAGACGTTCTCAACCATTAGGAAGAATCAACTCTTGGAACTGAACCTAACAGCCACAATTTTTTTGGTCTAGAATCGTTAACCTTTAACTATTCCGCGTAAATGTAACCCTTCGCTTTAGGTGCCAAAGTCCCGCCCTAATGCGCTTACCGTAGGGAAAAGACAAATTAGGACAAGAGACTAAGTTACCTTATCCTCTTACAGGAGATCAAATAAAGAAACATGCAAAACTACCATCCATTAGGGGGACACTCCCAGGGTGCCTCGAGGTGATGCGCAGTAACTTTATTCAACCTAACGAGGGAGACAGAGGAATATGCTGTTACACTTCCCTCTCCCATTTACTATGAACATTCTCTCCATCCACCTTGATATTGACCTACCCAAACACCATCCATTGGAGGGACATGCCAAAGGTGCCGTGAGGCCAAGGATAGATCTCACGGTGTGGACTATTTAGGAGAAAAGCAAAAGGTTTAAGTGAAACATCTTATGCCCCAAGTACCTCTCATTGAATGTTCTACCCAGGGATTCATTAACCTAGACAATCCGGCTACTGATTTTAGACTAAGTCATCTTTTTAAACTCTGCTCATAAACAACATTTGTCTATGAAATATGAACAAGTTCAAGTAGTCACATTTAAACACTTTAATGAACTGTCCTTAACTTGCATGCATGCATTAAATCTATCTAATTCACCTTTTTAGGTAAGTTCCCAGGTAGGGGTGTTACGTTTCCGTCAACTTAAATACACCAGCCCAGACAGAACCTGCCTTAGACAAAAGGTCTCTTATAGATAGATTTGCTACACTTTAACCTTTTATTAGCCAATTCAATCATATTAAACTGACTAAAAGATTAAAGTCTTAGGGTTGCTAATCATATTAGAACCGTGATCTTAGGTCTATGTGATCCAAGTTTTAAACACTTTAAAACCTTGAATTTAAACCTAAGTGAGCATGCATCTCTTTCTTATTTCTTTTAGTTCTAATTTCTCTTTAACTTTTAAAAAGAAACAACTAAAACCATTGCGCACAACGAGGCATTTATAACATTTATAAAATAACCTATGTGTCATGCTTCATGCAATGTCCGGTCATTACTATATATAACTTTTATNCTCTGATTCTGACACTCGCGGCATGATGGTCCTTTTCTAAATCTCTGCTGTTAACGGTGTGGTAGGTGAAATGTCAACATCATCTTTTTTATAATCCCAATGTATGCATTCATGTTTGCATTCCACCAACCTTGCGATTGCTCTTCTGTTATGGTTATTCTCTATAGTCGCAATCTCTCTGCGATGACCGCATTCGCTTGACCACTGCAACTTTTATGTGATGGACGCATGCGACTGATGGTCGTAACATCTATGTGATGACCGCATTCACTTGACAGCCGCAACTTCTATGTGATGAATGCATGCGGTTAATGGTTGCAACATCCATGCGTCGAACGTATGCGTTTGCTTCTGCAATGGAGATATTCCTCGCATGCGGTCATCTTTGCGATAGCCTGGCTTCTGCGCATGCGATCGCTTTCTGCGGTTGCTACAAAAATAAATAATTGAATGCATAATAACGCATAATAGTGGGTTAGCTGAGATTCTTAATGCCAATCGACGCAAACTTGTTTTCTCATGAATTCCTAATATAATCACCGCATATTCTACTTAACAACCCTCATAATTCTAAATAAAAGGCCTATAATGACGTGCATTTCTGCCCGTCATCAGTTGTTAAGTAAATGAGATTTACTAAGTGACAGCTTGAAGTTAGCTAAACGATCGTGGAGTGTTCTTAGGCGATAGACACTTAGGTAAGCGATGAGCTAAACGATCGCATAGCTTTTGCAAGATGATCGCTTAGCTTTTGCTAAATGATTGGGCATCAACCTATATAATAGGTTCTTTCCATCTTTCACTTGCTTAATCGTTTACACGATTGTGGTTTCTTCATCTTTCTGCCTCAATCCAAGTCCACACATAGCCCACCCTTTAGATTCTCACACCGAGAATACCAAGGTAACCTTCTTGGTGGTGTCATACTCAACTTGACACTGTCGAGGTTCTATGGAGGCCATTCGTGGTGTTCGGGGTGTTCATGACCTGGGCGATCACTTAGTTCGAGTGTGCGGTGTTCGTGCAGTGTGGCGGTCATGTTGGTCGAGCGTTTGTGATCAAGAAGCTTGAAGATGAGTCTTCAAAAGTGTGTTGCTCTTGTCCTTGATCTGTTGTACAACATGTTGTAATTTCTATATTTTATGCATAACCATATGTTTCCGTTTATGATTTAATTGTAAAGTTCATATACGATTATAATTTGGAATGATCCTTCCGCTGCTCATGGAAATCTTCGTGTTCGATTTCCTTCAATTGGAATTAGAGCAAGGTTGTTCTGGTATTCCAAATTTCAATTCTATTTTGAACTTCTTTTACAATCTTGGTGGGTTTTATGCATTTGTGTTTAATTGTTAAATGCTTTTGTGAATGGAGTTGATGAATTGTTACGGGTTTAATTGCCTTTATTTAAAGCTTTCTTAAATTACAAAGTGTTAATTTGTAAGGGCCCCTGTGTTTTGGGCGTAATTAACATGCTATCGAGTCTGTAATTCAAAGAATTTGAGTTTGTCGAGTCGTTCGTGACGAAGTTTTGAAGCATGGAGATGCAGTTTTCAACGAGGAAGAAGACCAAGAGTTAGTCGTATTGTGTAGCCTAAGGTAAACGATTGTTGGGATTTATCTAAGCGATCGTGTAGATTTATCTATACGATCATGTAGTATTTACTAAACGATCATTTAGCTAATGCTAAACGATAAGGTGAATCGTTTACTCTATCGCGTAGCGTTGGTTGCCCAATCGCTTAGACGCTGGAGGTAGACGATCATAGTGGGAGCATATGATGCTTATCATTTAGTAAATGGCGCGCACTAAACGATCGTGTAGTTAGCAAGCCTTATCGATTAGATACTACCTACACGATCGCGTGGTATACGATACTAAGGTGTTCGCTAAGACGATCGTGTAGTTAGCTTGCTTCATCGCTTAGTTACTACCTACATGATCACTCGATATACAATACTAAGACGTTCTCTAAGCGATCGTTTAGGCAATGGTGTTTTGTCGCATCGTAGTCATTTAGACGATCGTGTAAGGCTGGCGTTATGCAAAGCGCGCTAGGCGATTGTGTACCTCAGGCTTCATCGATTAGTAAAAAGTACACGATCGTTGCTAAATGATCGTTTAGCTCTGAGAGCATTGATAAACGATAGAGCAAATTGTTTATTCTTTTTTGTAGACGATTGCGGGGAGTTTGGTGCATGATGGTTGGAGACACGCTGCTTCGTTCGGACAGTTCAAGACCTAGTTTGCCTTTTTGAACTGAAGACTCCTTGTTTTTGTAATAGTTAGCTTTAATTTTGTGGTCTTAAGGCAACTCCACCCGGTTCATCAACATTTGTTTATTATACGTGTGATGTATTGTGCTTATATGGCAAAGTGTTTGACATATAGTTTAAAACCCACCTTAGGTTGTGCAACCATTCATGCATCATGTATTATAAATGTTATAATCTAGTATGAAGAAATTACATGAAAGCATGCACATGCATCATGAAATATAAGAGTTATATTTTGCATGTAGCGAGCATTATCATGCATCATCCTTTTATTATAAGTGTTATAGTCTAAGGGTGAATGGAAGCATGTTGTGCTTGTTTCATTGTTGTTTTTGTATAAGCGTTATGTAAAAGAGTAACAATGAATGAACAATGCATTGAGCATGACACTTAGGCTGTTTATAATCAGCCTTGCATGTGTTAGCATTGCATTGTAGTTTTGGTTGTTTCCGTTTATAAGTGTTATAAAGAAAATTAAACCTAACATCAATAAGAAAGAGTTGCATGCGGAGTTAGGGTGAACTCAAGTTTTTTAAAAGGGTTTTAAAATTGGATTGAGATAGACCTAAGTTCAAATGGTTCTAAAGAGTTTAGTAACCTAGATTAATCTTTTAAAATTGGTTTAATAGGATTAAATTGATTGGCATAAAAGATTAAATTTGTTTTAAATCTATCTATAAGGGACCTTTTGTCTAAGGCAGGTTCTGNGTTACTAAGCGATCATTTAGTCAGTTACTAAGCGATGAAGCTTGCTGACCTAAATGATCGTCTAGCGCACACGCTTTAAACGATACGCGAGCGTCTCATCGTCTAACCGATGCGTGCAACTTGGTAAATGATTTAGCTTGCTGACCTAAACGATCGTCTAGCACGTGCACTTTAAACGATGCGCGAGTGTCTCATCGTGTAACTGATGCGTGCAACTTGGTAAATGATTTGCCTTGTGATGTTAAGCGATCGTTTAGTCAGTTTCTAAGCAATGAAGCTTACTGACCTAAACGATCGTCTAGCGTGCGCATTAAATGATACTCAGCGATCGCATGCCCGATCGTTAACTCGATGCAACCAACTCTTGATCGCATTTCCCATTGTTTAACCGATGCGTTCATCTGCGATCATGTACTCCTTCATCTATACGATGTGATGGACAACGATCGCGTATAACTTCTTCTGCATGATGCGATCAACCCTAGATCGCCTCCTTCCTCGAAGAGCCGCAACGTTTGCCCAGAACTTCGACGAACAACTCAAAACTTCAAAAAAACTTTGAATACAGACTCGATAACGATTATTAATGCCCAAAAACGCAGGGGTCTTTACAAATAACCGCAAATGTAAAAGGATTTAAACAAACCGAGGTTATTCATCCCAAAAACATCCATTAATCCGGCACATCCACAGTAGATTTAACAATTAAAATAACGTAGAAATGCACCCACCATGAATGTATATGTTATTTTGTTGCAACAGATGAAATCACAGTATTAGAAACCTAACTCTAATACCAATTGAAGGATCTCATAAATTCCATGACTGTGTTTAGATCGCTCCGATCTCACCGTGACCGAAATACAAAGGATATACATTCAACACATACAGTGATGCAATCAAATCTAATTATCGGCATTCTCAGAACAAGATAATTAACAGGGAAAGGGTTTCATACCAGTTGAAGACTATCTTCGAACTTCAGAACTCCAACGCAGCAGATCCCTCCAACAGATCTACCAACACTCGGCGGGAATGTCAACTGCAACAACATGATCGATATGAACATGAACATTGCAGCGGGGACGACACCACCACTAATGAACCCTAGGTATTCTCGGAGTGAAAACCCAAAGAATGGACTTTGGTGAATTTGGTAGAGGACGGAGGACAACGAGTCGTGTAGACGATAAGCAAGTTGGAGATAAAATAGTGCTATCCAATAACAGAAGTGCTTATCGCATAGAGGAGTTACACGTTCGTATAGGAAAGGCTGAACGCTCGTTTAGGAAAAACGTATACGATCGTTTAGAGAAATCATGAGGTAGACGATCGTTTAAACAAAGAAGCAACTATCGTATAGGCTCTCGGGCGATCGTTTCACGAATTCTTTTGGGCAGTCGAAGCAGTATTGAATTCTTTATGCAAAATGAAAACTTATTTTCATTTTTAACCAACGATGTTCACTACCCACGTCCGAACGTGGAAAAAAATTGGTTAATTATCATATAATTAATNCTATGGTCTCTATCATTGGTTCACATCATGAGATCATTCTGTACTCCCTCGTGGCACCCTGGGAGTGTCCCCCTTCAAATGGGTTTTGTGCAGTTGGTCAAGATCAAGGTGAACTCTAGAAATGGATAGGGTCGCTTTAGGTTTTGCCCCAATCGACTTTTTTCCCTTCGGATTGGCTGCTTGAGGCAGATCTCTAGAGCCTAAGATGGCGGGTCACACTTACAGGAGATTGTTAAGTAAGTTAATGATCTCTTGACCAAATGAATGATGGCTAGTCGTTATAGAAGCAAGAGGTTTTTTGGTATTAATGACTGGTTGAGAATTTCTTAATTCAGAGGAGGGATAATTGACCTCCCTTTGGCAGCTTTTGTCCTAAACTTTTGAAGCGTTATTGCGAAACTAGATGTCACACGGGGTTCATATTAGTTTTTCTAAAACCTTATTGGATGTTGTTTATTTTACAATGGGTATTTGCTTAAAACCTAACGTAGGTCAATGTGTTTTTCTTTTCAGCAACTTGTTAGTATTTTCGTTTAGTGCTTTTACTATGACCGATTACTACAGTGGAAAGAATCATGTAAAACGTATTTTGTGGAAAACGACCTCGATTTTGTCATGGTTGAGAAGTGTCCTCAAATCCCGACCCTTGTTACACCGCAAAGTGTTCGTAATGCATATGAGGTGTGGATGAAGGCTAATTCATTGGCTCAACTTCACATTTTGGCTAACATACCTGATGTTTTGGCCAAAAGGACTAAGAACATGGTCATTGCACATGAGATCATGGACTCGTTGTAAGATATGTTTGTGAAGGATCTCATACCGAGAGTTCCATGAGCGTGTTTAGATTGTTCCAATCTCACCGTGACTGAAATAAAAAGGATATACATTCAACACATACAATTATGCAATCAAATCTAATTATCGGCATTCTCAGAACAAGATAATTAACAGAGAAAGAGTTCCATACCAATTGAATACTATCTTTGAACTTCAGAACCCCAATGCAGCGGATCCCTTCAACAGATCTACCAACACCCAGCGGGAACGTCGACTGCAACAACACGATCAATACGAACATGAACACTGTAGCGGGGACGACACCACCACTAATGAACCCAGGTATTCTCGGAGTGAAAACCCAAAGAGTGAGCTTTGGTGAATTTGATAAAGGATGGAGGACAACGAGTCGTGTAGACGATAAGCAAGTGAGAGATAAAATAGTGCTATCACAAAGCAGAAGTGCTTATCGCATAGAAGAGCAACACGATCGTGTAGGAAAGGTTTAACGATCGTTTAGGAAAAACATATACAATTGTTTAGAGAAATCATGAGGTAGACGATCGTATCAACGGAGAAGCAAGTATCGTATAGGNATATCTAATTTCCTCCAAAATAATGTATCTCATACATTTAGCCAATTATATCACATATAATTAACCAGTCCAATTAAATCATATATAATTGAACTTCCTCTTGTCAATTTGAACATTTCAAATTAACCCAAACACTGGTTCTTGACTTTATCCAAGCTACCCAGAGAACCTAATGGACCTGTGTCTCGAAGCTCCAACGGTACGTGAATAGCTGACTAAACTCTTTAACCACGAGATCCACCATCCGTTAACTGTCAGTGATTCACCTAAAGACCAACAGCTGAACTCTTCTTACTATAGATATATTTCTATGTCCATCAGATATAACCAATCATGAGTACGATGACCTTTCACAGATGCTCGTAAGTATAGTTGGGCCAATTTATCGTTTTGCTCCTGTAGTTACATCTCACTCCTTAAGTATCATATATTCCTCTAATGAACAATACAACATAGTCCAACTATGTGTGAACACCTCTCGGGCCAAGAGAAGGTGTATGGCACCACATCGTTCAACCCTCGGAATCAGCCCTTAATGGAGTCATCTATCTACTTACCCCTGCCTCGGGGAAAGAGTGAATTCCATCTTGTGTAGCTTAGTTCCTAGCTCCCAAATAAGACGAATCCCCAAAATGATAGGTTTGAATCGGCGACCTAGCCACTCGCACCCATACAAATTAAAGGACCGCCCTCAATGGCAGGAATTTCCAACTCACTTAGGATTGAGGTCATGTTACATATGGTCATCCTAGTGAAGTGAAGTATCTGTCATGAACGGTGTTATATAACGAGACGTTAACACTTCGTGGTCAGGTCTTATACAAACTATTTGTATAGGACACCCCCACTCGCATGTCCCCAACACGAATGATCGGGATCAGTCCATCTATGACAAGTCACAACACTTGTGACCATTCCACAAAGCGGGCCGCGTCCGTAGCGTTACCAGGATAAGGTTTCCCTCCTTTATCCATTTACTACAGACCATTTTGGTTATCACTCAAGAATGATCCACTTGTATGCCACCACATGCATGCTTGAGTCACATCAGATAAGCAGGCATTTTATGTTTATTGGCCTGTGGTAAAGCAAATAAAACAATTAACCGAGCAAAATACAAGATGTGAAGTAAATATCATATATTAACAACACAAGTGTTCGTACATAGCGTTTACAAACTACAGGGTACGAGACTTTAGGGCATCAACTCCAACAATTTTGAACGTCAGTTCTTACTTGTCAAGTATAAAGGGATGGATGGATAAACCAGTAGTGTTAATTGTTCTGACACTGCTCCACTACTCTCCAAAAGAGAAGGAAAGACAATAAATCTGATTTATTGGTCTTGGAGACGTGTTTGGACATAGTGGCTACAACTTCTCTTTGGAAAAGAGGACTCAGTCATAGTAGGACTATGACTTATGTTCATTAGAAGGGTTAGTGGTACTTAAGGAGTTAGATGTAACTACAGGGGCAACGGTTATTGGTCGAGCTATACTTACGAGTGATTTGTGAAGGGTCGCTGCACTATTGATTGGTTAAGATGGACACATAATATATCTATGGTAAGGAGAGTTCAGTGTTTGGTATTTAGTGGAATGTCTGCCAGTTAACGGATGGTGGATCCCGTGACTAAAGAATTTAGTCAGTATTTCACGTACTGTTGGAGCTTCGAGCTACAGGTCCATAAAGTCCTCGTGGTATCTCAATGGATTCAAGTTGAGGATCAGTTCTTAGTGTTGATTTGAAATGTTCAAATTGACAAGAGGTAATTTGATTATACATGATATAGTCGATATGGTGTATGAGATACATCAAGTGGAGGATTAATGTAAATGAGATTTACATTAAGTGTCATGGAATAGAAAAAGAGCTATGATTTATATTTTTTATGAGATGAAATATTAAAACTATAGGTTATAAATATATTATGGTAAGTTAGTTATCATTTATATTTATAATAATATTAATTATTGGATAATTATCTCTTTTTCTCTAATAACCAATTGAGTGGGAGGTTGTTGGTAGTTTGATGATAATCGTGAGATAAAAGAAAAAGTGTTTTCCTAATTTTAGTAGGTTTTTGCATGTTGTTTTGAGATTTCCAATCTCGAAAAATTCTCATGGGAAGTTGTCAAGTAAATGAGATTTACTAAGAGATAGCTTGGAGTTGGCTAAACGATCGTGGAGTGTTCTTAGGCGATAGACACTCAGGTAAGCGATGAGCTAAACGATCACATAGCTTTTGCTAAACAATTGGGCATCAACCTATATGATAGGTTCTTTCCATCTCCCACTTGCTCAATCGTTTACACGATTGTGGTTTCTCCATCTTTCTCCCTCAATTCAAGTCCACATAGAGCCCACCCTATGGATTCTCACACCGAGAATACCAAGGTAACCTTCTTGGTGGTGTCATACTCAACTTGACACTGTCGAGGTTCTGTGGAGGCCGTTCATGGTGTTTAGGGTGTTCGTGACCTGGGCGATCGCTTAGTTCGAATGCACGATGTTTGTGCAGTATAGCGGTCATGTTGGTCGAGCGTTCGTGATCAAGGAGCTTGAAGATGAGTCTTCAAAAGTGTGTTGCTCTTATCCTTGATCTATTGTACAACATGCTGTAGTTTCTATATTTTATGCATAACCATATGTTTCCATTTATGATTATAATTGTAAAGTTCATATACGATTGTTAATTTGGAATGATCCTTCCGCTACTCATGGAAATCCTCGTGTTTGATTTTCTTCACATACTTAAGTAGGGGAAATAAGTTTCGGGGTCTACACGCAGTGATTACGACAGACAAAAAAAATATAACAAATCAGTCCACAAAACAGAACAAAAAAATAAAGAATTGGTGAATTGAAAGCAAGAAGGGGAAAACATAAATTTTCAATCCAACTTAGATAGTTAAATACAAAATTCAAAACAAGAAAGTGACATACTAAAAACGAAGAAATCATCATCGACCTGTAAAAACAGATAGAAAACAAACCTATTGTGGGATGGATTGATCTCCCCCACTAGGCTTCAATAACATGGTCGGTGGCCCTTATCGATAATTTAATTACACAAGAAAAAAAAACGGCAAGGAAAGACACATGGTTTATTATTGAAGTGGCCAGAGGAGTTTTGGAGATAAAAGAGAATGAGAATAGTGGGTTGAACCATTGAAGAGTATGAACAAAGAAGGAGAACACAACAGCTTAAAAAAGTTGGATGAAGCAAAACCCATTACAAAAAATTGGATGAAGAGAAAACTCTTTCAAGCAAGATATGTAACATGCAAATCGAAAATCGAACCCAAAAAATTGAATGGAAAAAACGTTGACAATAAGCATACTTAACATGCAAATGGGAAATTGGAACCAAGAAATCAAATGAAAAAAAATAAAAACTAACAATTAGTAGATTTAACATGCATATCATTTCAAAATTAAAAAAAATCAAATGAAAAAAAAACCCTAATAATGAGCAGATTTAACATGCAGATCGAAAATCGAAACAAAAAAGCTGAATGAACGCAACAGATCCACAAAAAAAAAAAAAAGAAAAGAAAAAACCTAAACCCTAGTAGATCTAAAAAAACTTGAAACAATTGTAGTATGAGAGACAAAGAAGAGAAAAAAGGGGTTCAACAATAAAAAATAATAATAAATCTGATGAAATCTGATGAAAGTAACAACCTATCAGAGCAAGCAAGAAGCAAATCTAAAGAAAAGAAACAAAGGAGATGAAGGAGGATGAACCAGATGGAGAGAAGAGAGAAGACTACATAGATCATAGTAATGTGAAAAGAACATGAGTGAACGAGAGAAGCGATAGAGTAAATGAGGGAGTTGAAAGGGGAGTAGAACTGATGAAGTATTATTTTTAGGTTAACATAATTTACAACTTTTTTTTTTAATTTATATTAATCATTTTTTAATGAAAAAAAATTAAATCACTCATGTAACGGATTTGGAGGCAACTTAAAAAAGAAAATAATAAATCAATACTAAGGCAATAAGCTTGTGCTTGGGTTGATGATAGTGGGTTTAATTTTTACTTATTTTTTAGGAAAAAAACTAAAAATAACATTTATATGTCGGTCAGTCGGTTGATTTTCCAAATATTTTTTATGAAAACCGAAACCCAACCGATCGAGTCCTAGCCCCGACCAACTGACCTGAATTCGGTCAGTTTCAATTGGTGGAATCGCTTTTTGGTGCTTTTATGCTCACCCTAGTTATTAAACCCACCGTCTTTTCTTACCAGTGAACCAAACACCGGGTGGGCATTTTTTGCCCACTCAATCCAACTCGGGGTGGGTCGCCAAACATCCCTTATGTTGGGTTTGATGTCCTAAAACTCGCAGTTTGTAAACTAATAAACCTTTTCTATAATCAATAAACTTATTATTAATTTTATAAATTGTATGCATGAATGTTTAAATCCAATAAACTAAGACTCATGACTATTACATGAGTACTTGAACTTTATGTGGAGACATAAGAGTAGATTAGGTTTGAGTAAATAGTCAAAATGATCTATAGTACATGAATAAGGTTGGGTACCTTATTCTGGTAACACTATTGAATGCGGCCTACTCTGTAGTTGTTAGAAAGAGTTGTAAAGTGCTACATACGATGTGATCCTAATTCGTATATGTTATGACATGAGGAGTGGGGGCGTCCTATGCAATGAGTTTGCATAAGATCGAACCAAGAAATAAGTCACTCTTACTTTATAATGTTGTTTACTGTATAAGACTGACTATTTCACTTAAATGACCTAGGTAACTCGATCTTAATCCTGAACTAACTATGAACTCCTATTTATTCGGGATTTTCTTTAGATTTTCATATGTGAGGGTTGGCTCAACAGCGCCGGCTCAATAAACCTCCCATTTTAAGGGTAAGGCCTAATAGATAGATGGGGACATAGGGTTAAGATGGAGTTCACGCCTACCCGATTTAGGGATAGGAGAAAGGTTGTTCTCTCAAGTACTGAATCCAG
>NC_052354.1:44792810-44806033 GCF_009727055.1 Benincasa hispida
AATAGGAGAATTTATATTTAAATACAATTTAAATATATAAAGATGGTTGTGTGTAAAATATAATTTAATATTTGATATTAAATTAATTAGTTTTATTTAAAAATTAAATTTATAAAATTAATAAAAAATTTCAGTTTTAAAATCAAAATGGATTTTAAATATCAAGTTTTGATTTTGAGATAAAATTGAAAAATTGGAAAATACCATGCAAAATGGAATATTGAGATATTCCATTATCCATCTTATTCATGCTCACACAGTATCCATTTCCTCTTCTTTATTAGTTCAAGCATGAGCTACAACTCATGCAGCTCTCTTCCTTGTATGTTGATTTGCAATATATTGAAGAGATTTAAGTGAATTTGAGGGATGCAATGAAGAGAATTTTAGAGAAAATTCGTGGTGAAGAAAGTGTTATTCAACAAGATTGTTGTTGTGAGAAATTCTCTATAATCTCTTGATTCAAGCTTGTTTTGAATCCCATAACTCAATCTAGAGCACCAAGAGAATACTGGGGAAGATCTTGAGGTAGTTTGCAACGAGATTTGAAAAAGATTGCAACTGGAGATTGAGTTTTGAAGAGGTTCTACAAAGGTATGTCATGAAACTTACTTGTTTTCTGCAAGAGCATGCTTTATATTTTGCCAAAATTAATGAATTAGAGTGCTTAAATGATCCTTGTTGCTTCCGTTGTTGCTGATGCATTCCTACAATTGGTATCAATACAGGAAATAAACAGATTTGCTCTGCAAAATTAGAAAATAACTTGTATATGTTAAAACCAACTGAGGTCAAAGCCGTATTGAAAATAAGATGTTTAAAATTGCTGAGACTCATAAGAAAAGGAAGATTTCTCCAAATGCCTATCTTTGGCACTTGAGAATGGGTCACATAAATCTCAATAGGATTGAGAGATTGGTTAAGAGCGGTCATCTAAATAAGTTGGAAGATAGTTCATTACCACCATGTGAGTCCTGTCTTGAGGGTAAAATGACAAAATGATCTTTTTCTGGAAAAGGTATTAGAGCCAAAGAACCCCTAGAGCTGATTCATTCAGACCTTCGTGGGCCTCTAAATGTTAGAGCGAGAGGAGGGTATGAATATTTCATTAGTTTTATAGATGACTATTCGAGGTATGAGCATGTTTACCTAATGCACCAAAAGTCTGAAACTTTTGAAAAGTTCAAAGAGTATAAGGCTGAGATTGAAAACTAATTAGGTAAAAAGATTAAAACACTTCGATCGGATCGAGGTGGTGAGTATATGGACATGGAATTCTAGAACTATTTGATAGAACATGGAATTCAGTCTCAACTCACAGCCTCTGGCACACCTCACCAAAACGGTGTGGCAGAAAGGAGAAATAGAACTTTGTTGGACATGGTTCGTTCCATGATGAGTTACGCTCAGTTACCCAATTCTTTCTGGGGACATGCACTTGAAACTGCAGTGTATATTTTGAACATAGTTCCCTCAAACAGTGTTTCTGAAACGCCTTACGAGCTCTGGAGAGGACGTAAATGAAATTTATGTCACTTCAGGATTTGGGGTTGTCCAGCACATGTGTTGGTGTAAAATCCTAAAAAACTGGAACACCGTTCAAAAGTATGCCTATTTGTAGGCTACCCAAAAGAAACAAAAGGTGGTTTCTTTTATGATCCTCAGGAAGACAAGGTATTTGTATTGACAAATACAACCTTCCTAGAGGAAGACCATGTGAAGAATCATCAACCTCGCAGTAAGCTAGTAATAGATGAAATGTCTAGAGAAACTACAAATGTATCAACAAGAGTTGTGGACAGAGTAGGTCCTTCAACAAGAGTTGATGATGAAACTGGGACTTCACATCCTTCTCAAGAGTTGAGAATGCCTCATCGTAGTGGGAAGGTTGTGCAATAGCCTGACCAGTACATGGGTTTAACTGAAACTTAAGTCATCATACTAGATGATGGTTTAGAGGATCCATTGTATTTTAACCAAGCAATGAATGATGTGGATAAAGACCAATGAATTAAAGCCATGGACCTTGAAATTGAATCTATGTATTTTAATTCTGTCTGGGATTTTGTAAATCAACCTGAAGGGGTAAAACCTATTGGTTGCAAATGGATCTACAAGAGAAAACGAAACCAAGTTGGTAAGGTACAGACCTACAAAGCTAGACTTGTGGCAAAAGGGTTTACCCAAAGAGAGGGGGTAGATTATAAAGAAACCTTCTCTCCAGTTGCCATGATAAAGTCAATTAGAATACTCTTATCTATAGCCACATTTTATGATTATGAAATATGGAAAATGGATGTCAAGACAGCTTTTCTGAATGGCTATCTTGAAGAGAGTATCTATATGTCTCAACCAGAAGGTTTATATAGCAGGACCTAAAGCAAAAGGCTTGCAAACTTAATCGATCCATTTATGGATTGAAACAAGCTTCTAGATCCTAGAATATAAGATTTGACATTACGATCAAATTATTATGGCTTTGAACAAAATGTTGATGAACCCTATGTATACAAGAAAATCGTTAACAAAATTGTCGCTTTTCTGGTGTTGTATGTTGATGATATTCTACTCATTAGAAATGAGGTAGAATATCTGGCTGACATTAAGAGATGGCTGACTTCACAATTTCAAATGAAAGATTTAGGAGAAGCACGGTATGTTCTTGGAATCCAAATAGTTCGAAATCGCAAGAACAGAACATTAGCATTATCTCAAGCATCTTATATAGACAAGATGTTGTCTAGGTATAAAATGCAAAAATCCAAGAAAGGATTTTACCTTTCAGACATGGAATTCACCTGTCTAAAGAACAAAGTCCTAAGACACCTCAAAAGGTTGAGGAGATGAATCGAATTCCATATGCATCCGCAGTAAGGAGTTTAATGTATGCAATGTTGTGTACTCGTCCCGATATATGCTATGCCGTAGGAATAGTCAGCAAACTTCAATCCAATCTTGGATATGATCAATGGACTACTATTAAGAACATTCTCAAGTATCTTTGGAGAACGCGAGATTATATGCTCGTGTATGGTGCTAAGGATCCGATCCTTATTGGATATACTGATTCTGACTTTCAGACCGATATTGATTCGAGGAAATCATCTTTGGGGTCAATATTCACTCTAAATGGAGGAGCAATTATGTAGAGAATCATCAAGCAGAGTTGTATTGCTGACTCCACAATGGAAGCTAAGTATGTAACTGTAAGTGAAACAGCAAAAAAAGCAGTATGGCTCACAAAGTTCCTGACAGATTTGGAAGTAATTCTTAATATGCACCTGCTTGTCATTCTCTGCTGTGACAACAATGGAGCAGTTGCAAATTCAAAGGAACCACGAAGCCATAAAAGAGGAAAGCATATCGAGCGAAAGTATCATCTCATCAAGGAGATTGTATAAAGAGGAAACGTAATTGTCACCCAGATTGCTTCTCAAGACAACTTAGCTGATCCGTTTACAAAGGCCCTCTCGGCTAAAATTTTCGAGGGTCACCTAGTAGGACTAGGTCTACAAGTTTTGTATCACTAGGGCAAGTGGGAGAATTTATGGGTAAAGTAATGCCCTAGTTTATTGTATTTGTACATTTTATTCTCTCCATATAAACTCAACATTGTATATATTTTTATATATTGATCCACTAGAGTTTTAGTCCAAGTGGGAGTATTGTTGGGTTTTATGTTCTATAACTCGCAGTTTGGAAATTAAAAAACATTTTCTATAATCAATAAACTTATTGTTGATTTTATAAATTGTATACATGAATGTCTAAATCCAATAAACTAAGACTCATGACTATTATATGAGTACTTGAACTTTATGTGGAGACATAAGAGTGGATTAGGTTTGAGTAAATAGTCAAAATGATCTATAGTACATGAATAAGGTTGGGTACCTTATTCTGGTAACACTATTGGATGCGGCCTACTCTGTAGTTGTTACAAAAAATTGTAAAGTGCTACATATGATGTGATCTTAATTCGTACATGCTATGACATGAAGAGTGGGGGCATTCTATGCAATGAGTTTGCATAAGATCGGACCAAAAAATAAGTCACTCTTACTTTATAACGTTGTTTACTGTATAAGACTGACTATTTCACTTAGATGACCTAGGTAACTCGATCTTAATGCTAAGCTAACTATGAACTCCTATTTATTCGAGATTATCCTTAGATTTGCATAGGTGAGGGTTGGCTAAAAAATGTTGGCTCAATAAGCCTCCCATTTCAGGGGTAAGACTTAATAGATAGCTGGAGACATAGGGTGCAAGACGGAGTTCACGCCTACCTGATTCATGGATAGAAGAAAGGTTGTTCTCTCAAATATTGAATCTAGGTCTTAAACAAGGGGCCTCACCCTCTCACTAGGTTGAGAGAGTTTAGTTTAGTGATTGGATCACAAACCAATTGTTCATTAGAGGATCAGTAGGAACTTGAGGAATAAGACGTAATCTCGGGGGTAAAACAGATATTTGACCCAACTGTTATTACGGACAACCTGTGAATGGTCGACTTGCTGATTATGGTTAAATCATGTGGACATAATATATCTATAGTGAGGGGAGTGCAACTATGGGCTTTAGTGGAGTGATTCATTAGTTAACGAATGGGGATTAATCTGGTATAATGAGTTTAACCAATTAATCTCGGATCGTTAGAGTCCATGATCTGTAGGTCTGCGAGGTCCCCCTACTAGTCGTAATTGGACTAGCTCTAGAGTAACGTGATAAGTTAATTTGAAATGTTCAAATTAGAATTAAGGAAATTAGTAATTATATGAGATATAATTATGTGTTTAATTTAGAATTAAACGGAATAGGGGAATTTATATTAAAATATGATTTAAAATATATAAAGAGGATGTGTGTAAAAATTAATTTAATATTTGATATTAAATTAATTAGTTTTTATTTAAAAATTAATTTATGAAATTAATTTTATAAAATTAATAAACATTTTCAGTTATAAAATCAAAATGGATTTTAAATATCAAATTTTGATTGTGAGATAAAATTGAAAAATTGGAAAATACCATGCAAAATGGAATATTGAGATATTCCATTATCGATCTTATTCATGCTCACACAATATCCATTTCCTCTTCTTCATTATCTCCAAGCATGAGCTGCAACTCATGCATTTCTCTTTCTTGCATGTTAATTTGCATTATATTGAAGAGATTGGAGTGAATTTGAGGGATGCAATCAAGAGAATTTTAAAGAATTCGTGGTGAAGAAAGTGTTTTTCAACAAGATTGTTGCTGTGAGCAATTCTCCATAATCCCTTGATTCAAGCTTGTTTTGAGTCCCACAACTCAATCTAGAGCACCAAGAGAATAGTGAAGAAGATCTTGAGGTGGTCTGCAACGAGATTTGAAGAAGATTGCAGTTGAAGATTGAGCTTTGAAGAGGTTCTACAAAGGTATGTCACTTGTTTCTACAAGAGCATGCTTTATATTTTGCCAAAATTAATGAATTAGAGTGCTTAAATGATCCTTGTTGCTTCCGTTATTGCTGATACATTCCTACACCCTAAAGCTTGTTTCACAGGTTTTCCCATGGGATTTCAAACAGATATTTAATATCCCTATTTGTTTCACAGAATTCTACTTTTTAAAACCTAAGATACTATTATCAAGAGAACCTCTAAACTCATATTATATGGCTTTTTTAATACCTTGCAAAAGTGTGGAATTTTTATGTCTGTGAGATAAACAGTAAAAATATAGTTTAATTAATTAACAAAATAATATCAAGTATTCATTACTATTAATTTTAATTAATTATTAAATATAAATATATAACTTAGACTCAATAAATTTCAACTAATATCTTTATCATTAATATTTTATGCTATCTTAACTATTTAATATAAATTATTAATGTTAATTGTCAATATTCTAACTAATCAATTAACTAAATTATTTTTAGTAATTAATTTAATTATATTTAATTAAAAAGTTTTATTTTTATTTTTATTTTATTAATTAAATAAATAATTAACATAATAATAGATTAATTAATATTATGTGTAATTGATCTCTTACATTTAATTAAGTAATTATTTACTTTTAGTTTATATATACAAATTATCAAATTGAACATAAATATTTAACTTTCAGACATTAATTATCTTGTACATCCAAATATTGATTATATTTAAAACTCAGACATTCAAATATATCTGATATCTATACTCATGAAACAATATTTGTGATCCAAATGGCCTCTAAGTATTTTTTTTTCCTAGAAAGAGAAATCAAGTGATTTTGAGAAAATAATTTGTTTATAAGTGATTTACTACCTTGATTTTTATAGTCATTTTTTAGGAAAATATAATCGTTTATATGTTTGGCTCTTCACTTTTAAAAGCATATTTTTAGCCAATTTTAAAAGTGATTATCATATACATGGAACAATTTATTTGTGTAAAAACATTTCATTAAAAATTATTTTAATATTTAACTCGATTTCGATTTCATTGAAATTTCTTTTTATTGTGACTAATGTTTATTTTCAAACGTAATCATCGAGATACTGAAAAACAACGTTGCATTTGTGAGAAAAAAGTGAACGAGTGGTAAACAAAAGCATGTTAGAGAGAACATAAAGTTTAATATGAGACAAAATATTAAAGAGAGAAGGTGATTTTGGACCAAATGGGTCGACATAAAATAAGGAAAGAAGCAACAAGTCGATAAAGTAATAAAGTTTGGACCAAAAATATCATCCTAAGCTTATTTCAGGTATAGGAGAAAGGATTAGTTTGTGTTAAAGCCAAGTTAATGGACTCAACCAAGGTGAAGGCTGAGGTCGAGAATATAGCAAAATAGTTAACGAGCATGGCCAATGCATTTCTTGACCTAAAACATCATCCTAAGACCAAAATGGGCTTAAGAAAAGATGTTCGGCCTATGCCAAGACTGGCTTACCCTAGTCAAATGTAAAACAAGACACGCCCTTTAGCTCGATAAGTCTTAAAATTATCCTAAAGCGACTCTAAAATCTTATTGAAACAACTTAAGTCAATCTTGTCTATAAATACAACATTATATCTCTACATAAAATAACGGAAACTTTACTTTCAAACTATTTAACTTCCACATTCTTTTACTCTCTAATTTAAAGATTCAGCAAGTGGTAAGCACCACACTCATATGCAAATTCTCTTTTGCATTTTGGCATTATATAACTTTAGCAATAAACTTTAGTAGAGTGATAAAAAAAAAAGTTAGCGAAGTGACACCAAAAATTTAAAAGAAAAAAAAAGTTAGAAAGAGCACAAAACTTTTAAAGAAGATAAATTAGATTTAAGAAATATTGGAGACAAAAAAAAGAGTGAGAAAGAGTATACATATTTTTTAGAAATAATATTTTAGAGAGAAAATAAAAAGTTAGGGTGTTTGAGGCAAGAAATTGGTTATTACAGTCCTAGTTATTATAGTTGGATTATAAAATTTGTATTTGGGTGTAGATTATTCTAGTTTGGATTATAATAGTATGTCTTTAAGGTATATACTATTTAAGTTTGAGAATGAAATAGTAAACATTGTAGCGAAGAATAAAAAAATGATGAATGTAAAATAGTAAGAACTGTAGCAAATAGTAAATACGGTAATAAATGAGAGTTTTGAAATAGTATTGGTGGTAACTAATTGGGACTATAAAATAGTATTTACTATAGCAAGAGGTGATTATTATAGTCTTAGAATATTCTTTGTCCCAAATGCTCCCTTATAGATTATAAAAAGTTGAAACGGTAGACTACAATAGAAAAAAAAAAGTAGAAATGAACAAGGGTCTGGTTTGCGACATCAAAACATAAATTTGAAAACAAAAATTCAATAAAAATATAATTGTATTTAATGTTTTAAATTTGTGTTTAATAGTAAATCCATAACTTAAATTCCCATTTAAACCTGGTTAGAATGTGTTTGATAATCTACTTACAAACGATAAAATTAATTATAGTTACCACTTAATATTAGATCCTATCAAATTTATATTTACTGAATTTAGTAAATTTGAAAAATAATAAAACAAAATCTAAATTATCTACTAATTGAGTACATAATAATTATGATAAAATAAAGTGAAATAGATTTTTTTTTTAAAAAAAAAGGTGAATTAATAATCATTTTAAAGGTTTGAGTTTAAGAATAATGTATTTCAAAAAAGAAATGACAAATATAAGATAGTTTTGCACGAAATAATTTTAATAAGGTAAACAAAGTAATTTATAATTTGAATTCGAGATGAAAACTTTGGACAGATTTTGGTGTAAGAAACTTGTGTACCACCAATCCACATCTCCTCGTTCTACGTTGGTTATTTTCATGGAACTTTGTATGACATCCTCAATTTTTGTGTGCAAGAAGAGTGTAGATTTTATAGATATACACCTAAATCGTGAATGTGATATACTATTTGCCTCTAAATTAATCATGTGGCATATCCTGTACTCGTGGACATGATACATGATTTAAATAGTTTTTAAAATTATTTGACTCGAATAGTTCTATTTGAAGAGAAAAAATAAAATAAGAATTTATGAGATTTTAAAAGGCAAAAGACCTGATTGTCCATTCAAAGTATATCTTCATCGTTAGATATTGATGTTTCATATTTATGGGTTGAATCACACTCATACATGAGATACATCACTTCGACCTGAATAATTACAATTTGAGATGTCCACTGGACGACATGGAGCCGAGAATGGCTTCTCTGTCTCCATTCTTACTTCCTATTTCATTCCTCTTGCTAGATTCCCTACAAAAATTCCTCCCAGAGAACTTGCGTTGATCGGGTTCTTCGCGAAGAATTTGATTTTTTTTCTTTTAAAAAAATCAATTAACTCACTTCTATGAAAAAATTTAATTAAATAGTTAAATTTCTCACTAAAATAATTTGTCCCACGTGCACAGTTTGAATTTAAAGAGAAATTACTCTAATTTCATAGTAAAATTATCAATCAAGCTATTCATATATATAATCTAAATTTAAATGTTCATTCAAACATATTCATTATCTTGACCATTAAACAACAAAATTTGAAATTTAAATTTAATATTTATACAACAATAGTAATAATATAACATTAAATTGTTTTAATAAATAAATAAATAAGAGGCTAACATGATAGGAGGTTAGAATAGGGACGAGGACTCATCGAGAATTTTTTCCCCATGCCTAAATGGGAAAATCCTTGACCCATTAGGGGCGGATTCTTGTGGGGCCTCGTCTCCGAAGAAAATATGAACATCTCTAATTTGGTTGTTTGAAAAGAAGTGTGACTATCTCTTCAAACATAACTCCACTATAATATCATTATTTTTCATGTATATGGTTTACGTCACACCCAACACGTAAAAATATATCATTTCAACCTGAACAATTGTAACTGATAAAAGACATGATTGTCCATTCAAACATGTCTCTCCCAGTTAAATTATAATATTTTCATATTTATGGTCTAGATTACACTCATGTGTAAAAGAATGCATCAGTTCACATGTGTAACTATCTCAACTCATATAGTTGTGGCAAAGATAAAATAGGAATTATGAAAATCTTTAAGGTCAAAATAAGGATGTAAAGATTCTCCTTTTAACCACCACATCAATTCACTCGTGCAGATCCATCGATTGTGAGTCAGATCCGCTCATCGACGTTGTGATTCATCTTCGCCGCTAGATCCGCTGTCCATTCGTCCAATCCATTGTTCTTCAAGCTCAATCTTAGCTTGGATATGTTCCAATCTTCGAGCTTCAAGGTGTTGATGATTTGGATTACACTTGTTCGTCTTCAGATGTCATGACTTTGAATTGGACGCATTACTACATTGAAGATTGCTTGAAACAGAAAGGAAAAAGGGGAAAAAAGGGGCAACATATGTTGGTAACAGAGCCCAATCCAACTTTTGCTGTCGATCAGAGATTCGCAGCCATTCATGGTTGATCAACCAAATATGTATGAGTGATGAAAATGACAATGACTATAGTCTAAGTGCAAGCATATACTGTCAATG
The DNA here is from genome assembly GCF_009727055.1 of Benincasa hispida. Classification (NCBI taxonomy): domain Eukaryota; kingdom Viridiplantae; phylum Streptophyta; class Magnoliopsida; order Cucurbitales; family Cucurbitaceae; genus Benincasa; species Benincasa hispida. The sequence continues at coordinate 44,802,841 of NC_052354.1, forward strand.
AAGTAATAAACTCAGAGTACTCCAAGTGTTAGATTGAGTTGGAATTAATGAAGGAATCTTTCAAGAGGCTAAATAATAGTAATCGAACAGGGGCAAACAACGTTCTAGCTTTTCGGGTTCTATGCTAAAAATGATGCGACCACATCATACTAGGACAGTGAAGTGTGCATGAACAGAAAACTACTCCTATTTGATTTGGTGTTTAGTTTCTTTAGGAGGTCTAAGAAACTACTACCGAATGTTCCCATGGGTAGGTAAATCTTAGATGTATTCAAGCTTAGATTCTTTATTCTATGGTGTCCCTTATTCCTAAGGTGATTGACCCTCCTATTCCTAGGCTCTTAATCCCATATTCCTTTGTGAGATCTGATAATACTCTAGCCTTTTCAGTACTAAAGCTCCACTAGATGCTAAATTAAGTGTCCAGTTTAATTTACTAATTCTAACATTGATTTTAACAAAGGAAATGCACCATTCAAGTTGATGCAAATGCAGCATTACTTAAGCCATAATAAGCTTAGGGCATCCACATTGTTGAACTCCTAGGAGAACTTAGCTCATGGTAGATGACGGAATAAACATCTTTATTGAGTCATAAACCAAAACTACAAGTTAACGTTCGAATGAGAAAATTAAACAACTATAATGAACAAATGAAATAGAAATGCTGGAAAGAAAGTTTAATCTCAAGGGGGATCTTTGGGCAAACCCTCAACCTTTAGTCTTTCTCTAGGAAGATTCCTCTTTTTCAAGGTGGAATCGTGCTTCACCACACGTTTTCACGAGGTGAAGGACCTAGAGCTACTATGCCTTAGAGGAACCTTTGTTTATAAAACTATTGACTTGAGAGGTTGAAAATCTGTCTAAAAGACTGTTGGAAAATGATAGGAACGACGAGGAAAACGTGGTGACTTTTGGAGAATGACAAGCTATCTGAAGTAGATGTCTTCATTTCCTTATATAGTTTTGGTGTCAGTTAGGCATGAATTGAGATAGTGGAAGTCCCCAAAACGATTGAGAATCGCTGAATTTTGTGCTCAAAAGGTTTACTAGGCGAAATCAGGATTGAAAAATAGCTTATAATAAGAAAGTTGCAACAACTCTTGACTAGTTCAAAATCTGGAAAATTAGGGCATGCTAAAATGGTCGCGTGCCAACCGCATCGCTTGGGCATCAAAGCGGATCCCTCCAGAAAACGACCAAAAACCTTCCAAAACCAAATAAAATTAACCTAAAATCAACAAATATCCTTTGCAATGCAAATTAAGGCTTCCTGACCTATATAAGAAATTTAAGACTAACTTTCGAGGGAAAACACCTGCAAGAACACATTTTTCAAGTAAAAATACATACTAAGAGCCTAAAAACATGCATTTCATGGCATGTGTCACATCTCCAAAACTTAAATATTTTCTTATCCCCAAAAAGATACTATAAAAAACAGTTCCCAAAAGATCAGAACACACATGCTTGGAGTGATGAATGTAAATCTTAAGCAACTTTCAAAAGGGGTCTCCAACTTAAATACCCTGTATAAGTTCAATCGCCCATGGAATCCTCACAAGAGTTTTGCCCAACCATCAGCTCAACTTCCTATAACTATCCACCTAAACGGACCTTACTCAGATTGAGCTTCCTAATCATCGAACCCAATGAGATCCAGAACACAGTCTTAACTTTTCCCATTAAACACCTCATAATTTTTTATAGACCCTACCCTACCCAAACTCATGTTTTGCAAGCCTCTTTTTTAATGCTATATATATATCTATATATTCACAGATCCAACTGAAGGAACTCTATCAAAGAGTATCTCTGAGCGGAAGCAAGATCGTTCCAAACTCATTGTGACAGAATTACCGCATTCACAAGTCCTAACAGACTAGTTAATGCATTAACAACAAAATTACAGTTCATGCTCTAAACTTTAAACAACAAAAGAACGAGATATGTACCAGTTGAAGAACCCTTCTTCGCCTCAAATCTCGTTCTCGTCCAACAAACTGCACCTCTCGCTCTCGCTAAGATCGTCCAAGCAATCGTCCACCAAATCATCTACCTATGCACAGACTCCTTATGAACTTAACAACAAGGAAGACACCACCATTTGGAACCTTCGGTATTCTCGGAGTGAGAATCTAGGAGGCGTGGGCTCTGTTGGATTTGATAGAAGAAAGGAGGAAAAGATGAATGATCAAGCAAGTGGGAGAAATCGGGTGTCTATCGTATAGACGATGCTTGATTGTTTAGGTAGAGGTACATGATTGTTTAGTAAAAGGGGCGAGATCATATAGACGATCGTTTAATAAACGCTAAGGCGCGCGATCATGTAGGAAAAAACGAGGTGATCGTTTAGTAAAAGCTATGTGATCGTTTAGTAAACCGGGCGCGTGTATACGATCATTTAGAAATGTTGAGTTGTCGTGTATGCTCTTGGTTTGCTATGCGATAGGCAGTATACACTATTCGGTGAGTGAATGTCTGCTCTTTTGCAAAATGATTTTTTTTTTTTCATTTTATCCTTCATTGACGAAAACTAAATGCAACCTTCTACCACTATCTCATTCGGTTATGGAGAAAAAGCCGACATAATTATCCTATAAATGTTAAAATTAAAAAATAAATATAATCTTATTATATTTATAACCTATGGTTTATGTTGAAATTAGGGTTTTTTGCAATGTTCACATGGCTTACTGTTCTGTTTATCTTGTACAGGGTCTGATGTTTTAAAAGCAGCAGAATCTGTTGGTGTTACAGGTGTACTGTTCATGGCTCTCAACCTATCTTCCTCCAGGCGAACTTTAGAACAGACTTCCATTAGGGATGGTATAGGTCTGGTCCCCAATATACGACTGCGCACTGTATCAAATTTAGAGTTGAGTTTTGTAAGAAAGTGATACACGCAATCCGTTTCTTCAGACTGATAATGTAACACTCCTCCACACGGACAGTTCCAAATCATCTCACGACACAAATCCATCTCTTGCCACAACAGAGATAGCTTGTTAAAGTAAACAGTAACGTCCATCGTTCCCTGTTTGTATTCATGGACCTGCTTACGTAGAGTATATAAACGTGAGGCATTCTGTCCCCTGGAGTAGAGTTTCTGGGTTGCCTCCCAAATATCACGGGCTGTAGCTGTATACAATAAAGGTTTTCCAACCTGAGGTTCCATACTTCCAATCAAAAT
>NC_052354.1:44806058-44820889 GCF_009727055.1 Benincasa hispida
TTTGGGGTTGCTGTCAGCCTTCTCCTCTTCAGATCGATGTCTCATCTCACCTAATGTGCACAAAGGACAGATGGAAGAAGTAATGGTATTTTCCAGCCGGGTATGAGCAATCGAATGAGCAGTTTTTTCGCCGATCACAGATGAAGTTTTGGAGAGGGCAAGTCCTTCAATCATAACCACCAGGACCAAGGAATATAATCCAAGATCAAGTTACCTAATTGCAGTTGGCAGATTATCAACATAACGAGTGTTTTCAGCAAGCAGCTTGCTGCTAATGGGGAAGCCCTTGGGATGCGATTCAAGAACCAAACCATACCCTGAAAAAACTCGGTAATTTCGTTCCCTACTTACCCCTCAAATTTTATGTTTTGGAACTATAGGAAATTCTTCTAAATTATTATAAGGAGAGAAAACTTGAATTGGTGATAATTACTTCTCTTGGTCTCAATCTATTAAAATGGCCCTGGAAGGCGTCATAAAATTTGGATATCTGACAGATGAAAATACCAAAAACCAAGGATCGGTGATCCCCAAAGAGCGAATGTGGAAAGGAGAGGATTCTTTGTTGAAGGTTCGATTTTTTGATTTGGAAGTATGGAACCTAGGTTGGAAACCTTTATTGTATTACAGCTACAGCCCGTGATATTTGGGAGGCAACCCAGAAACTCTACTTCCAGGGGAAATGCCTCACGGTTTATATACTCTAGCGTAAGCAGGTCCATGAATACAAACAGGAACGATGGACGTTACTGGTTTACTTTTAACAAGCTATCCTGTTGTGGCAAGAGAAATGGATTTGTGTCGTGAGAATGATTTGGAACTGTTCCGTTGTGGAGGAGTGTTACATTATCAGTCTGAAGAAACGGATTGCGTGTTATCACTTTCTTACAAAACTCAACTTCTAATTTGATACAAGTGCGCAGTCCGTATATTGGGGACCAAGACCTATACCATCCCTAAATGGAAGTCTGTTCTTAAAGTTCGCCTGGAAGGAGATAGGTTTGAGAGCCATGAACAGTACACCTGTAACGACCAACAGATTCTGCTGCTTTAAAACATCAGACCCTGTACAAGATAAACAAGGAACAAGTAAGCCATGTGAACATTGCAAAAAACACTAATTTAAAACATAAACCATAGGTTATAATATAATAGATAGATTATATTTATTTTTAATTTTAACATTTATAGGAATAATTATGTCGGCTTTTTCTCCATAACCGAATGAAGATAGTGGTAGGAAGGTTGCATTTTAGTTTTCGTCAATGAATGATTAAATGAAAAAAAAAAAATCATTTTGCAAAAGAGCAGACATTCACTTCACCGAAATAGTGTATACTGCCTAATCGCATAGCAAACCAAGAGCAATACAACGACAACTCAACATTTCTAAATGATCGTATACACGCGCCGGTTTACAAACGATCACATAGCTTTACTAAACGATCACCTCGTTTTTTCCTACATGACGCGCGCGCTTAGCGGTTTAATTAAAACGATTCGTCTATTATGATCTCGCCCCTTTTACTAAACGCAATCATGTACCTCTACCTAAACAATGCAAGGCATCGTCTATACATAGACACCCGATTCTCCCACTTGCTTGATCATTCATCTTTTCCTCCTTTCTTTCTATAAATCCAACAGAGCCCACGCCTCCAGATTCTCACTCCGAGAATACCGGAAGGTTCCAAATGGTGGTTTTCCTTGTTGTTAAGTTTCATAAGGGAGTCTGGTGCATAGGTAGATTGATTTGGTGGACGATTGCTTGGACGATGCTTAGCTGAGAGCGAGAAGGTGGCAGTTTGGTTGGACGAGACGAGATTTGAGGCGAAGAAGGGTTCTTCAACTGGGTACATATCTCGTTCTTTTTTTTGTTTAAAGTTTAGAGCATGACTGTAATTTTGTTGTTTAATGCATTAACTAGTCTGTTAGATTGTGAATGCGGTTAATTTCTGTCACAATGAGTTTGGAACGATCTGCTTTCGCTCAGAGAACTCTTTGATAAGAGTTCCTTCAGTTGGATCTGTGATATATAGATATATATATAGCATTAAAAAAGAGGCCTGGCAAAACATGAGTTTGGTAGGGTAGGGGTCTATTAAAAATTAATGAGGTTTAATGGGAAAAGTAAGCGTGTTCTGGATCTCATTGGGTTCGATGATTAGGAAGCTCATCTGAGTAAGGTCCGTTAGGTGGATAGTTATAGGAATTGAGCTGATGGTTTGGGCCAAAACTCTTGTGGGAAATTCCATGGTGATTGAACTTATAGCAGGGTATTTAAGTTGGGAGACCCCTTTTGAAAAGTGCTTAAGAATTTACACTTCATCACTCCAAGCATGTGTGTTCTGTCTTTTGGGAACTGTTTTTTATAGTATCTTTCTGGGGATTAAGAAAATATTTAAGGTTTGGAGATGGTGAACACATGCCATGAAATGCATTTTTTAGGTCTTAGTATGTATTTTTACTTGAAAAAATGTGTTCTTGCAGGTGTTTTCCCTCGAAAGTTATCTTAAATTCTTAATAGGTCAAGGAAGGCCTTAAATTTGCATTGCAAAGGATATTTGTTTGATTTTAGGTTAATTTTTATTGTGTTTTGGATAGGTTTTTGGTCGTTTCTGGAGGGATCCGCTTTGATGCCCAAGCGATGCGGTTGGCAAACGCGACCATTTTAGCATTGCCCTAATTTTTCCAGATTTTGACTAGTCAAGAGTTGTTTTGCAACTTTCTTATTATAAGGCTTATTTTTCAATCCCTGAATTTCCGCCTAGTAAAACCTTTTGAGGCACAAATTCAGCGATTCTCAATCGTTTGGGCTTCACTATCTCAATTCTTGCTAACTGACACCAAAACTATATAAGGAAATGAAGACATCTACAATTCAGATAAGCTTGTCATTCCTCCAAAAGTCACCACGTTTTCCTCGTCGTCCTATCATTTTCCAACAGTCTTTTAGACAGATTTTCAACCTCTTCAAGTCAATAGTTTTTATAAACAAAGGTTCTCTAAGGGCATAGTAAGCTCTAGGTCCTTCACCTCGTGAAAACGTGTGGTTGAAGCACGATTCCACTTGGAAAAAGAGGAATTCTTTCCCTAGAAAGACTAAAAGGTTGAGGGTTTTGCCCCAAAGATCCCCCTTGAGATTAAACTTTTCTTCAAGCATTTCTATTTCATTTGTTCATTATTAGTTGTTTAATTTTCTCAATTCGACCTACGTTAAACGTTTAGTTTTGGGTTTATGACTCAATAAAGGAATGTTTTATTCCGTGTCATCTACCATGAGCTAAGTTTCTCCTTAGGAGTCACAATGTGGATGCCCTAAGCTTATTTATGGCTTAAGGTAATGCTGCCATTTGGCATCAAACTTGAAATGGTGCATTTCCTTTGTTAAAATCAATGTTAGAATTAAGTAATTAAACTGAACACTAATTAGCATCTAGTGGAGCTTTAGTACTGAAAAGGCTAGAGTATTATCAGGATTCCTCACAAAGGAATATGGATTAAGAGCCCTAGGAATAGGAGGGTCAATCACCTTTAGAATAAGGGACACCATAGAAAAAGGAATCTAAGCTGAATACATCTAGAATTTTACCTAACCCATGGGAACATTCGTAAGTAGTTTCTTAGACTCCTAAAAACTAACACCAAATCAAATAGGAGTAGTTTTCTGTTCATGAAGCCACACTTCACTGTCCTAAGTAATGATGGGTCGCATCATTTTTAAGCATAGAACCCGAAAGCTAGAACCTGTTGTTTGCCCCTGTCGATTTACTAATTATTTAGCCTCTTGAAAGATTCCTTCAATTAATTCCAAACTCAATTCTAAACACTTTGGAGTACCTGAGTTTATTACTCATTGACAGTAATATGCTTGCAACTTAGGACTATAGTCCATTGTCCATTTTTCATCACTCATACATATTTGGTTGATTCCAACCACATGGAATGGCTTGCGAATCTCCTGATCGACAGCAAAAGTTGGATTTGGGCCCTCTGTTACCAACATATGTTGCCCCTTTTTTCCCTTTTTCCTTCTGTTTCAAGCAATCTTCAAATGTAGTAATGCCTGTTCCAATTCAAAGTCATGAACATCTGAAGACGAACAAGTGTAATCCAAATCAATCAACACCTGAAGCTCGAAAGATTGGAAACATATCCAAGCTTAAGATTGGAGCTTTGAAGACAATGGATTGGACCGAGAGGACAGCGGATCTGCGGCGAAGATAATCACAACGTCGATGAGCGGATCTGACTCACAATCGATGGATCTGCACGAGTGAATTGATGTTTGGTGGTTAAAAGGAGAATCTTTACATCCTTTATTTTGACCTTAAAGATTTTCATATTCCTATTTTTATCTTTGCCAAAACTATATGAGTTAGATTAGTTTAACAACATGTGAACTGATGCATCTCTTTTACACATGAGTGTATCTTAGACCATAAATATGAAAATATTATAATTTAACTTGGGAGAGACATGTTTGAATGGACAATCATGTCTTTTATCAGTTACAATTGTTCAGGTTAAATGATATATTTTTTACGTGTTGGGTGTGACAGTAAACCAATAACATGAAAAATAAATGATAATTATAGTGGAGTATGTTTGAAAGAGATAGTCCACACTTCTTTTCAAACCACTACCAAATTAGAGAATGTTCATATTTTCTTCGGAGACGAGGCCCCACAAGAATCCGCCCCTAAATGGGTCAGGATTTTCCCATTATAGGCAAGGAATGGGGAAAAAATTCTCGATGAAGTCCTCGCCCCTATTTCTAAACCTCCCTAATCATGTTAGCCTCTTATTTATTTATTTATTAAAACAATTTAATGTTATATATTAACTATTGTTGTATAAATATTAATTAAATTTAAATTTCAAATTTTGTTGTTTTAATGGTCAAGATTAATGAATATGTTTGAATTGAAACATTTAAATTAGATTATATATATGATAGCTTGATTTGATAATTTTACTATGAAATTAGAAGTATTCTCTTTAAATTCAAACTGTCACGTGGACACAATTATTTTTAGTGAGAAATTTAACTATTTAAATTAAATTTTTTCATAGAAGATTGAGTTAATTGATTTTTTTTTAAAAGAAAAAAAATTCCAAATTCTTCGCGAAGAACACGATCAACGCAAGTTCTTCTAGGAGGAATTTTTGTAGGGAATCTAGCAAGAGGGGAATGAAATAGGAAGTAAGAATATGGAGACAGAGAACCATTCTCGGCTCCATGTCGTCCAGTGGACATCTCAAATTGTAATTATTCAGGTCGAAGTGGATGTATCTCATGTATGCAAGTTGTGATTCAACCCATAAATATGAAACATCAATATCTAACGATGAAGATATTACTTTGAATGGACAATCAGGTCTTTGCCTTTTAAAATCTCTAAATTCTTATTTTATTTCTCTTTCAAATAGAAACTATTCGAGTCAGATAATTTTAAAAACATTTAAATCAATGTATTCATGTCCACGAGTACAGGATATGCCACATGATAATTTAGACGGCAAATAAGTATATCACATTCACGATTTAGGTGTATATCTAAAATCTACACTCTTTCTTTGCACACAAAAAATTGAGGATGTCATACAAAGTTCCCATGAAAATAACCAACGTAAGAACGAGGAGATGTGGATTGGTTTGGTACACAAGTTTTCTTACAACCAAAAATCCTGTCCAAAGTTTTTCATCTCGAATTCAAATTATATAAATTACTTTGTTTACCTTATTAAATATTTTTTGTGCAAAAACTATCTTATATTTGTCATTTCTTTTTTTGAAATACATTATTCCTTAAACTCCAAACCTTTAAAATATTATTAATTCACCTTTTTTTTATAAAAAAAATCTATTTCACTTTATTTATTATCATAATTTATTATGTTACTCCAACTTAAGTAGAATATATTAGATTTTTGTTTTATTTATTTTCAAATTTACTAAATCAGTAATATAAATTTGATAGGATCTAAATATTAAGTGGTAAACTATAATTTAAATTTTAATCGTTTGTTAAGTAGATTATTCAACCATTCTAACCAGGTTTAAATGGGAATTTTAAGTATGGAATTTTACTATTAAAAACACAAATTTAAAACATAAATTTACAATTTATTTTTATTGAATTTTTGTTTTCAAATTTATGTTTTGGATGTCCCAAACCAGACCCCTTTTCATTTCTTATTACTTTTTTTTTTCTATTGGTAGGTCTACCGTTTCAACTTTTTATAACTTATAAGGGGAGCATTTGGGAACAAAAAATATTCTAAGGACTATATAATCACCTCTTCTAATAGTAATACTATTTTTAATAGTCCCCAATTAAGTTTACCACCAATACTATTTCAAAAACTCTCATTTATTCCTATTTTACCTAATTTGCTACAGGTTCTTACTATTTACATTCATCATTTTTTTTATTTCTTCGCTACAATGTTTAATTTTCTTTCTCAACTTAAAATAGTATATACCCTAAACACATACTATTATAATCCAACTTAGAATAATCTACCAACCCAAATACATAATTTAATAATCCAACTATAATAACTAGGACTGTAAATAACCAATTTCCTGCCTCAAACACCCAACTTTTTTATTTTCTCTCTAAAATATTATTCTAAAAAATATGTATACTCTTTCTCACTCTTTTTTTGTCTCCAATATTTCTAAATCTAAATTTATCTTTCTTTAAAGTTTTGTGCTCTTTCTAAACTTTTTTTTTTCTTTAAAGTTTTTTGGTGTCACTTCGCTAAACTTTTTTTTTATCACTCTACTAAAAGTTTATTGTAAAGTTATTATTAATGCCAAAATGCAAAAAGAGAATTTGCATATGAGTGTGGTGCTTACCACTTGCTGAATCTTTAATTAGAGAGTAAAGAATGTGGAGAGTGTAATAGTTTGGAAAGTAAGTTTCCGTTTATTTTATGTTAGAGATATAATGTTTGTTTTATAGACAAGTTGGAACTTAAGTGTGTTTCAATAAGATTTTAAGAGTCGCTTAGGATAATTTTAAGACTTATCGAGCTAAAGGGCGTGTCCCTTGTTTTACAATTTGACTAGGGTAGCCAGTCTTGGCATAGGCCGAACTCTTTCTTAAGCCCCATTTTGGTCTTAGGGAATATGTTTTAGGTCAAGAAATGCATTGGCCATGCTTCGTTAACTATTTTGCTATATTCTCGACCTCGCTTCACCTTTGGTTGAGTCCATTAACTTGGCTTTAACACAAACTAATCCTCTTTCTCCTATACCTGAAATAAGCTTTGAGGATGATATTTTGGTCCAAACTTTATACTTTTATCGACTTTGTTTTGCCTTCCTTTCCTTATTTTTATTTCGGACCCATTTGGTTCCAAAATCACCTTCTCTCTTTTAATATTTTTTCTCATATAAACTTTATGTTCTCTCTAACATGCTTTTGGTTTACCACTCGTCACTTTTTTCTCACAATGCAACGTTGTTTTTCCAGTATCTCGATGATTACGTTTGAAAAATAAACATTAGTCACATAAAAAAGAAATTCAATTGGAAATCGAAATCGAGTTAAATATTAAAATAATTTTTTAATGAAATGTTTTTTACACAAATAAATTGTTCCATGTATATGATAATCATTTTAAAAATTGTGCTAAAAATATGCTTTAAAAAGTGAAGAAGCCCAAAATATTAAACGATTATATTTTCCTAAAAATGACTATAACAAAGGTAGTAAATCACTTTATAAAAAATTATTTCTCAAAATCACTTGATTTCTCTTTTCCTAGGAAAAAAAATACTTAGAGGCCATTTGGATCACAAAATATTTTTCATGAGTATTAGATATCAGAAATTATATTTGAATGTCTGAGTTTTAATATAATCAATATTTGGATGTAACAAAGATAATTAATGTCTGAAAGTTAAATATTTTATGTTCAATTCTGATAATTGTATATATTAAACTAAAGTAAATAATTACCTTAATTAATGTAAGAGATCAATTACACATAATATTAATTAATTATTATTATGTTAATTATTTTTTTAATTAATAAAATAAAATAAAAAATAAAACTTTTTAATTAAATATAATTAAATATTACTAAAAATAATTTAGTTAATTGATTAGTTAGAATATTGACAATTAACATTAATAATTTATATAATAGTTAGATAGCATAAAATATTAATTGATAAGATATTAGTTGAAATTTATTGAGTCTAAGTTATATATTTATATTTATAATTAATTAAAAATTATAGTAATGAATACTTGAATATTATTTTGTTATTAATTAAAATTAACTATATTTTTACTGTTTATTTCCACAGACAAAAAATTCACACTTTTGCAAGGTTATAAAAATCCATATAATATGAGTTTAGACGTTTCTCATAGATAATAGTATCTGTAGGTTTTAAAAAGTAGAAATTCTGTGAAACAAATAGGATATTAAATATCTGTTTGAAATCCCATGGGAAAACCTGTGAAACAAGCTTTAGGTGGTAGGAATGTATCAGGCAATAACGGAAAGCAACAGGATCATTTAAGCAACTCTAATTCATTAATTTTGGCAAAAAATATAAAGCATGCTCTTGTAAGAAACAAGTGACATACCTTTGTAGAAACCTCTTCAAAGCTCAATCTTCAACTGCATCTTCTTCCAAATCTCTTGCAGACCAGCCTCAAAGATCTTCTTCACTATCTTTGGGTGCTCTAGATTGAAGTTGTGGGAACTCAAACAAGCTTTGAAATCAAGGGATTATGGAGATTGCTCAAGCACAAACTCTTGTTGCAAAAACACTTTTCTTCACCAACGGAACTTTAAAATTCTCTGATTTGCATCCCTCAAATTTCACTCCAATCTCTTCAATATAATGGGCAAATTAAACATGCAAGAAAGAGAAATGCATGAGTTTGCAGCTCATGCCTTGGAGATAATGAAGAAGAGGAAATGGATATTGTGTGAGCATGAATAAGATCGATAAGGAATATCTCCAATATTCCATTTTGCATGGTATTTTCCAATTTTTTTCAATTTTTATTCACAATGCAAATTTGATATTTAAAATCCATTTTGATTTTATAACTGAAAATGTTTATTAATTTTATAAAATTAATTCATAAAATAATTTTTAAATAAAAAAACTAATTAATTTGAAAATATCAAATATTAAATTAATTTTTACACACATCCATCTTTATATATTTAAATCATATTTAAATATCAATTTCCCCTATTCCGTTTAATCTAAAATTAAAACACCATTAATTATATCCATATAATTACTAATTTCCTCTAATCTTAATTTGAACATTCCAAATTAACTTATCACGTTTACTCTACAGATGGAAACTTAACTGATCAACGCTGGGCATCATGGATCTGGACCGGTCGACGATGGGTATAGCAGATCGGGGCTCCAAGGCATCGGTCGACAGGGTTTGAGATCGGCTGGACAAGATTCGAGTGGCAGCCACTTGTCACCTTCATCTGCGTGCGTCCGAACCGGGTGGGTATCAATTGGTTTGCTGCCGTCTTCATCTGCATGTGGCTGGATCGGGTGGGTAACGACTGGTTCACTGGTCGCCAATTGCTGGGTCTGGTGGCTGGTTTTTAGGTCTGCGAAGGAGATGGCCAGCGATGGGTAGGGCGGCGACAGCTGGTCTTCACAGAAGTGGGAAAGAAGGGTTTGGAAGTACTTGTCAATGGCTTTTTGGATAATACTGGTTATATCTCGGTTATTGGTTTGGGATTCTTCTGTTGGATTTTCCTTAATGTGGCCAAAGTTTCATCTCCATGCTTTGATACCATGATGAAAAATAAAGTAGGGAAAAGAAAATAGTACACCAATGATTTATGTGGAAAACCCTAATTAGGTAGAAAAACCACGGGATAAAGGGATTCTTATTAGAAAATTGATATAAAGAAATACAACAAACCAACAACTTAAATAGAGAACAAGGAAACCCTAGGGTACAATGAAAAAGACAAAATTGCCTCTAGAGTGCAAAAACTCTAATTTCAACAGTTTAATATCACATCAAATGCAACCTCGATGTGACATGAGCGTGAAAGGGGTTCAAGAATAAGTTTTCTTTTTATAAGGGCTAAAATAATTTATTTTGGCCTTTTGACCCCATATTAGGGTGGATCTCGAAAGATATGAAAGATCTCCCTCCAAGCCGTACATACGATGGCTCAGTGAGTCCTTTCTTTCGTGATGAACTGTTGGCACTAGTCCTCCATTTTGTCTCTATAGATCAAGGAGAAAGGGGGCTCGACGGGAAGAGGATTGTAACATGAGAGAAGCAAGGAGGTCAACCTCTTTCAAATATACAACATGGATTTTGGCAATGCAATGTAGTTGGACTCTCATGTCGATCCGAATGAATCATACTTTTCACGGAGGTAAATCTTTGCCTGCTAGGCAAGAGAGTTGCGAGATGAAAGTCTCATGCACGGTTTTGAATGAGAGAAAGAAGTGAGGAATCCTCTTTTCAACTCTGACTCTCCCACTCCAGTCGTTTCTTTTCTTTCTGTTACTTCGAAAGTAGCTACTTCAGCTTCAGCCACTCGAATTTTCGATATTCCTTTTTATTTCTCATCAAACGAATGGCATCTTCTTCTAGAAATCCTAGCTATTCTTAGCATGATATTGAGGAATCTCATTGCTATTACTCAAACAAGCATGAAACGTATGCTTGTGTATTCGTCCATCGGTCAAATCGGATATGTAATTATTGGAATAATTGTTAGAGACTCAAATGGTGGATATGCAAGTATGATAACTTATATGCTGTTCTATATTACCATGAATCTAGGAACTTTTGCTCGCATTATATTACGATGGTTGGCTGTTCATGGACTAGCTGTACCTACCGTTTCTTTTTTAGGGTCAATATCAGCAATGCAATTCATCCAACGATAAACCTAATCTCAATTATAGAGTTATGACACAATCAAATCCGAACGAACAAAATGTTGAATTGAATCATACTAGTCTTTACTGGGGTTATTACTCATTTTTGTACTTTTTGTTTTATTTTCCAATTATTTCTTCAATTAAATAAAAGAAAATACTAAATAATAGTACGAATTATCTTATCCCATTCGGAAGGATATCATCTCATAATTATCTATGACTGTTTCTATCTCTAGCATGACCACTTGATGAAATGGGGAGGGAAGTGGGATAAATGGCCGAGACTACTGGAAGGATTCCTCTTTGGATAATAGGTACTGTAACTGGTATTCCTGTGATCGGTTTAGTCGATATTTTCTTTTATAGTTCATATTCCAGCTTAGGTTCATCTCTGTAATAATCGAACTGAGTTGTAGACATGAAAGCGTTTTGCTTTAGCCTCTCTAGGGGTTATTACTTCCTTGGTAGCTCAACACATGTACGCTTTACCTGCTTATGCGTTCATAGCACAAGACTTTACTATTCAAGTTGTGTTATATACCCATCACCAATACATAGCAGGATTCATTATGACAGGAGCTTTTTGCTCATGGATCATGTCTTAAGTGATAACCAAAATGGTCTATAGTATATGGATATAGAAGGGAAACTTTATCCTAGTAATGCTACGGATGCGGCTACTTTGTGGGATGGTTAAAAGTGTTATGACTTGCCACAGATGGTCTGATCCTAATCATTCGTGTGGGGACATACGAGCGGGGGCGTTCTATACAAAGAATTTGTATAAGATCTGACCATGAAGTGTTAATATCTCGTTATATAATGTCGTTCATGACAGAGACTTCACTTCACTAGGATGACAATAGGTAATATGACCTCAATCCTGAGTGAGTTGGGAACTCCTGGTTTTGAGGGTGGTTCTTTGATTTGCATGGGTGCGAGTGGCTAGGTCGCCGACTCAAACCTACCACTTTGGGGATTCGTCTGATTTGGGAGCTAGAAACTCAGCTACACAAGATGGAATTCACTCCTTCCCCGAAGCAGGGGTAAGTAGATAGATTGCTCCCTTAAGGGCTCATCTACAGCTAAAGCATAGGGAATCCGTCTCATCTTCTCAATCTCTTAAGGTGTCTTAGGACATTGATCCTTAAACAACACGATTCCATGTCTGAAGGGTAACAAACCCCTCTTGGAATCCTGCATCCTGTACCTGATCAACATTTGATCGATGTACAATGCCTGATACAAGGCTAACCTCTTGTTCTTACGATCCTAAATGATCTGGATCCCTAGAAGTACTATGCCTCACCCAAATCTTTCATGTGGAACTGGGCAGCTAGCCGTTTCTTAATGTCAGTCAGATACCCTACATCATTCCCGATGAGTAGGATATCATCCACATACAGTACAAGGAAAGCTACTGAGCTGTTGATGATCTTCTTGTAAACACAAGGCTCATCAACATTCTGATCAAAGCTAAATGACTTGATTGTAGTGTCAAATCTAATGTTCCATGATCAAGACGCATGTTTCAGCCCATAAATGGACCTATTAAGCTTGCAAACTTTTTGCTAACTATGAACCCCTCTGGTTGAGTCATATAAATGGTCTCCTTAAGATTACTATTAAGAAAGGCAGTTTTGACGTCCATTTGCCATACTTCATAATCATAAAATGTGGCTATAGACAAGACTATCCTGATAGACTTGAACATGACAACAGGTGAGAAAGTTTCCTTATAATCAACTCCCTCGACCTAGGTATAACCCTTTGCCACGAGTCGAGCCTGAAAGGTTTGCACCTTTCCATCTACACCCCTCTTTCACTTATAGATCCACTTACACTCAATAGGTCTTACCCCATCAGGCAGATCAATAAGCTCCTAGATTTTATTGAAGTACATAGACTCCATTTCTTGGTTCATGGCCTTAACCCATTCATCATTGTCAACATCTTCCATTGCTCTCTTAAAAGACAATGGATCCTTGATTCCATCATTAAAAAAGACATTTTGGACTTTAGTTAAACCCATGTAATCATCTGGTGGGTTCATAACCCTCCTACTATGTTGAGGCAGTCTCAACTCTTGAGCTGGTTGACTAGATGTACCAACCTCAACAACTCTTGTTGATCTGTCGGCCTGTTCAACAACTCTTGTTAAACCTTCAGCAGTCTCAGTCTCACTTGAAATCTTACACAAAACAAGCTTACTCCATGGCTTATGATCCCGGATGTGGTCTTCTTCCAAAAAGATAGCATTTTTAGAAACAATCACTTTGTTCTCACTCGGATCATAGAAGTATCCACCTCTCGTTTCCTTGGGGTAGCCTACAAAGAGGAAAACCTTCGAACGCGGTTCCAACTTCTTTGGGTTAGTCACAATCACATCTGCCGGATAGCTCCAAATCCTGAAGTGGCATAAACTACCCTTACGGTCTCTCCACAACTCAAAAGGTGTCTCAAAAACACTTTTCGAGGGAATGTTGTTTAGAATGTAGCATGCAGTCTCCACTGCAAAACTCCAAAACGAGTTTGGAAGATGAGCATAACTCATCATAGACCAAACCATGTCCGACAAGGTTATGTTTCTCTTTTCTAATACACCATTTTGCTGAGGTGTACCTAGGGCCGAGAGTTGGGATGCAATCTCATGTTCTATCATATAGTTCTGGAATTTGAGGTCCATATTCTCTCCACCACGATCAGATCTTAGTATTTTTATCTTCTTACCTAATAAGTTTTCAACTTCAGCATTATACTCCTTGAACTTGTCAAAGGCTTTAGACTTACGCTGCATTAGGTAGAGATACTCGTATCTTGAATAATCATCTATGAAAGAGATGAAATATTCATACCCACCTCAAGCTCTAACACTCATCGGACCACAAAGGTCAGAATGTACAAGCTCCAAGGCTTCCTTGGCTCTGTAACCTTTTCCAGTAAAAGGTCGTTTGGTCATCTTGCCTTCAAGGCATGATTCACATACCGGCAAGGAGTTTTCTTCTAAACTCTTTAAAAGTCCACTTTTCACCAACTTTTCAATCCTATTGAGGTTGATGTGACCTAACCTTAGATGCTAAAGATGGGCGTTTTCCTTAGGAGAAACCTTTGGACTTTTAGATGTTGTTGTTGTATTGAACATTTCAGTATTAAAAAAGGTTTTTATGACTAAAACCTTAGTACATATAAGTTACTTTCTATTGAACCAAAACCAATCTCCAGTCCATTCTTGAAAATAAACACTTTATTCTTAGAAAAGGATACGGTATACCCTTGTTCAATGAGACAAGAAACCGAGATTAAGTTCCTCTTGATATAAGGAACTACAAAAACATTATCTAGTAATAGATAACGTTTCTTGTCAACAAATAACTTCAGCCTGCCTACAGCAACAGCTAAAACAACCTCACCAGTACTGACTCTTAGATTCATCTCTCCCTGTGGCAATGTTTGCCAGGAAATGAATCCTTGGTAAGAGGAACTGACATGGTTGGTAGCACCCGAATCAAAGATCCAGGCAGAATCATCATTCTCTACCAAACATGTCTCCAAGACCAATATATCATATTTACTGTCTTTCCTCCTCTTTTGGAGAGTAGTGGGATCAGTGTCAGAACAACTGACACTACTGGTTTTGTCATCCACCCCTTTGTGCTCGAAAAGTAAGAACTAACGTTGAAACAAATCTTACAACGAGTCTATGATCTTGCGTGCAATGATCATGTTCTCAACCCGTTTGGCTAAAACATCAGATGTGTTAGCCAAAATGTGAAGTCTAGCCAATGAATTAGCCTTCATCCACACCTCATATACATTGCGAACACTTCGCGGTGCATCAAGGGTTGGGACTTGAGGATATTCCTCAACCATGACAAAATCGAGGTCATTTGCCACGAAATACGTTTTA
>NC_052354.1:44821188-44868475 GCF_009727055.1 Benincasa hispida
CCTACCCATTTATGGATTTCACCTTAATCTTGACAAATTACACAAAACCCATCCGAAGGGGAACACTCCCAGGGCACCATGAGGGAGTACTGAATGATCTCACGGTGTGATCCAATGACAAAGACCATAGGACGTGTTAACACATACCTTTCACCCATTTACTATAAACACTATCTCCGTCCACCTTGATATTGACTCATGCAAACATCATCCGAAGGGGGATGCTCCTAAGACACTATGAGGCCAAGCATGAATCTCATGGTGTGAACATACAAGGAGAAACGTGAGTGGAATCATGGACATATCAGATACATCTCTTCCTCCCACTGAGTATTTTATAACCTAGGGTTTAGTTTACTTAGCAAAAACACGACTAAGGATTTTAACTAAGTGACTTTTAGGTTTTCCAAGAGTAACTTTTATCTTAGATTGTTAAAACAACTTTTGATCATCATAGATTAAACTCTTTAATGGAGTCTTTGACCAATTATCGCATGCTTGTAGAAAATCTATCTAATTCACCTTTTCAGGTAGGTTCCCAAGTAGGGATGTTTTGTTTTCGTCAACTTACGAACCCCAACCTAGACAGAACCCGCCTTCATCCAACCTAGACAAACCAATAAACTTAATATCTCTGGTTGTCTTTATGTAACTTAAGCATGTATGTAGGGACATACAAGTGGATCATGTCTTAAGTGACAACCAAAATAGTCTGTAGTATGTGGATATAGGAGGGAAACTTTATCCTGGTAACACTACGAACGTGGCCCGCTTTGTGGAATTGTTACAATTGTTGTGACTTGTCACAAATGGTTTGATCCTGATCATTCATGTAGTGGACATGCGAGCGGGGGCGTCCTATACAAAGAGTTTGTATAAGACCTAACCTTGAAGTGTTAACGTCTCGTCATATAACTCTGCTCATGATTGAGATTTCACTTCACTAGGATGACCATAAGTAACATGACCTCAATCCTGAGTGAGTTGAGAACTCCTGCCATTGAGAGTAGTCCTTTGATTTGCATGGGTGCGAATGGCCAGAGTGTCGACTCAAACCTACCACTTTGGGGATTCGTCTAATTTGGGAGTTGGGAACTCAGCTTCACAAGATGGAGTTTTTTAGTTTCCCAATAGCAGGGTAAATAGATAGATTGCTCTCTTAAGGGTTGATCCCAGGGCTTAAACGATGTGGCACCATGCACCTTCTCATGGCCCGAGAGGTGTTCACGTATAGTACGACTATGTTGTATTGTTCATTAAAGGGATCAGTGGTACTTAAGGAGGAAGATGTAACTGTCACACTCTGTCCCAGACCACCCTATTAGCGTAGGAAAGGGCGTGACTAGAGCAGTTATCAACCCTATGGCTGACACTTACTGCCTACTAACTGTTGCGGAATAACTCTGATACCAATATATAAACTTCAATACAACATTAATATCTTTAGGCCAAAATTTATTAAGTTAGAAGTATAACATATTTAGAGTCATTACAACACTAGATTCACAAGTCCCAAAACCACAAAGCCTAGTCCCTATATTGAACAACAGTAACATGCGTACAATATTAACAGTAATCACCAAACAGACGGGTTACAAATCTCGTTATCCTTTAGTGGCAAAGCAGATGGCATAGATATCTTTAGAGAAATTTAACCGCATACCTGGGGGGGGGGGGGGGGGGGGGGGGGGGGGGAGGAGGGTGGGGGTAAGAAAACATTTGAAAACGGGGTGAGCTTGCGCCTAGTGAGTGACTTAAGAAAGGTAATTGATTCTCATGCAAAAATCTCAATAAAGAGTTCAACTGAAATATAAGCTTCTACAGTACTTGTACTGCAGTATAAATAATTTCCAAGTATGAAACAGATAAAGCTATTTTAATCATAAAATAGTAAAACTGTTTCTCAATCGAGAATAACCTTACTGTGGATAAAACAATCCCAACACCAACTGCTAGTCAAGAGAGAACCCTTTTGCTCAATCTCTGACTCTAACTACCTATGTACACATGGCCATACTAAGTACCATCATACCTTAGGTACTTCTGTACAGATACCTTCTCAAACGTCCTTCAGTACCAATAGATACCTTCTCAAATGTCCTTCAGTATTTAGTTGGGCGGATACCTTCTCAAATGTCCTTCGGTATCGCGTTTTAAGTAAAACTAGTCATAAAGGAATTTCTCTCTTTAAAGCTTGTAAAGTATAACACATATAAAAACATAGCTTTAAAGGTACTAACGCATGCTGAGTATATTTAACAATATAAATTGCTTTTCAAAAATTTCTCACACATGCATGCATTTAAAACATAACTCATGGTTTGTTCGGAATTCTTTGTAAAACTAGCTGGCATGCGAATAATCTTCTTTAAAACATGCTTTCTATAACACGTTGTAATCAAACATTTTAAGCAAATGTTTTAGTGAAAAAGTTTTAGCCACTCACCTTGATTGCTTAGGAGCTTTTCACTCTAGTAGCCCCCTTTTATACCTCGGGCTCCCTTTTCACCCCTAAAATTTAGGTTCAACTTAAAGCTCAAATTACTCATAGTTCTAAATCTTATTTTGAGATGCTTCCTTCTACAAAAATATTCTAAAATGTCTCAGGAAGCGTACCCTAAAATTTGAGCTTAGAAATCCTCGTGGTTTGGCCGGAATCACAGAATCTTCAAGACTGGCCTAAACTGATCCGACAGCCTAACCCTTCTGTCTTCTTCTCAGTTTCCAGCCCGATCCTTTCGAACGGCAGCCCTACCCTTATTACTAGACTTTCAAAGCTTTCAGGTGGCTTTAAAATCACTCCAAACGCACGAGTAAATTGGGAGAACTCCTTGTGCCAAGTTGATGCGTCCTCTTCAGACCTCACTGTTCAATGCGTCCTCTATAACTAACGCATAGATTTGGCTCCAACGCAAGGTTTGCTCCACTCTCCTAGGCTTTTTACAGTATTTCTGAATTGTGATCTAAAAATGAAGTCTCATGGCTCTATTTATAGGCATCCAAATCTTCTCTAGAGTTGACACCACCTACTTGGCTGCATGGCCAAATGTCTCCTTCTCACCTCATCAACGCAATGTTGTGATCATCGCCAAGCTAAGTTGTATTAACTCGCCATGTTGCCAATGCATGAAGCCTCCAATCTGATGCCACCCACCTCAAATTCTTAAGGCCTTAAGGCTTTCCTCCCAAAAGAACACAATGGTTTTGTGACGCTTTCTATGTGACATCCACCCTTTCGTATGCGTCCAACTCTTGGATGCTCAATGCTAGTCCATAAACAATGCATAAGCCTCCTACTCAACCGCATAGGCAAGCCAATTCACTATCATTACAATTCAACCTTAGCCATCGCAAGGAGCTAACCATTACCAAACACATAGGGTGACTTGTCCATCCCGCGCATGCTCACTCGCGATGGCTTGCTTGGCATGGGCATATAGTGTTTGGCCACTAACTCATAGGCGCGCGTGCATGGCTGGCTACTCGATGCATGGCGTGTGGCCAATTCGACGCCATGGGGGCATGCTTTGGCCACATGGCGGCTTGCGCGTGGCGCCTTGATGCTTGGGCGGATGCTTAGGCCGCTATGGGCCATGCTACATCGCTGCATGGGCGTGCGGTTGTGCTAGCCATCGCTCGCTCGCTCAGTTTGCATGGGCGTCATGGCATGGGCTGCGCTTGGCTACATGGCAGGGCACTCAACACACGGCATGGGTGCTCGACATGGAGTTTCTCGACGCAGTGAGCGTTGGACCATTTGAATAGTGCACTCAACGC
Organism: Benincasa hispida; assembly: GCF_009727055.1. Lineage (NCBI taxonomy): Eukaryota > Viridiplantae > Streptophyta > Magnoliopsida > Cucurbitales > Cucurbitaceae > Benincasa > Benincasa hispida. Next base: position 44,824,966 of record NC_052354.1, read on the forward strand.
AGGGCGTATCCCACTTTGATCGCATTGGCAGGGCCGTCCAAAGCCGGATGGCTGGTCGCATGCTTCGGCATGGTGTTGGCGAGGCTGCTCGATTGCCTTGGCTACCTTTCCATGCATCCTCGCCTACTCGTGCTGCCTTTCCAATGCATCATCATCTTTTTTCCTTCTTCCACCGCATGCCCTTCACCAACCCACTCTTCCAACGTATCAACACACAAAAATTTCTAATACTTAGCCAAATTTCGCAAATTTTTCTCAAAGTTAAACATTCAAATTTCCTCTTTTCTTCAAATCTCCACTTTTTCCTCTACACATTGCACACTAGTTTACCACATCAAACCTACTTACATCACACTAGTTCTTAAGTAGGGAAGCATTACTCAATAGAGAAATTAGGATTTGGGGTCCACAGTAACATAAGGGTAAATTAGCCTGGGATGAAATGCAGAAATGACGTCATCTAGGCCTTTTATTAGAATTATGCAGGGTTATGTTAAGGCAGAATAGGGCGGAATATGTTTTGGAATTCATGAGAAAATGAGTTGCGTTCTATCGGCAATTAAGAATCTCGACAAAACCAACTATTTATGCATTAATTATGCGTTTCAAATTGTCTATCTTTGTTAGCCTAACGCAAGAAGCGGATACATACGCGAAAGCCGAGCTAATCGTAAAGACGGAACCGCATGTGGAAGTTTCTCCTCACAAAGGCAAACGCATTACGTCCGACGCATGGATGTTGGCACCATCAATCGCATGCGTCCATCACATAAAGGTTGCGGTCCGTCAAGCGAGATCGCGGTCATATCGCTGAAAGTTGCGCCAGCGATCGAATGCGGTCATCGTAAGGAGATTACAACTACTTGATGATAACCATAATAGAGGGATGGACGTTAAGGTTGGTGAATGCAACATGATTGCATATCTCAGGAGTATCAAAAGATATGTTGACATTTCATCTACCACACCGTTAGCAACAGAGATTCAAAACAGGACCATCACGCCCCCAATGTCAGAATCAGAGCAGGTCCATTAATGTTGTTTGTTGTGATCAAGCTCTATAAATTGAAGCCGCTGAGCATTAATTTCAGATCATCCAAGATTTTTCACCTGAGGCTCGCCTTAGGGCGGATCTTATGATCCAGACGAACGCGTGAGAAGAAAGCTTGAGAGTTTTTCATCTCCTTCATCCATTCAAGTGACGACCAGAGCTTCGCCAAAGTTAGAGCTCGAGAGAGTCTGCTCCACCATCCATCCATGGCACCACCGGCAGCTTTGACACACATCTGCTGGAAGCAAGACATTTGCCTCCAGCTGGTTCTTTCATTTTCTCTTATTTCCTTATATTGTATTGTATTACATCATGCTTTAAGGAATTAATACCTTTTGTGAACAATTCATTTCTATTAATTTCCTTCGACTCCATCTCCATCTTCATTACTTAGCATCCTTAACTTTTCATTGTATCACTTATTGAGATTGTTAGAGAGTATCGCATACTTAGTCATGCGGCATAGGAATATGAAGCATGTAGTAAACCACCGTGAGGTATGCGTTGTATGAGTGTTATGAGGAAAACCTTATTTGCTTGAGTGTAAGCTATAACAACCCCTGTCTATAGGCGATGCAATGCTTTTCTTGAGTAAAGTCAGCAACAACTAACTGCCCGGGAGGATAAGTGGTTGGTCGCATTAAGCAATGTAAGCAAGTATTCACTGGAGATAGGAATAATCTTACGTCAGCCAGGTTTATGCGATTACCTTGTCTTATGAGCGCATCATTCATCATTTAAGCATACTTGGGAGAGTAATCTAAAAACCAAATCTAAGACTCGAGAGAGTGGATTGGAATGCATAAACAAGAATGGGGAACTTACAGATAAGCTCCGTTTGCTATTACACAGTGTATGCACCCTACGGATAGGATAATGCATGCTTCTAGAAGTGGGATACAGTGGTATGCGGTCATCTTGTTTATGTATGGGAGCACATGAGCAAGAATAGAGACTTAGAAATAAGGCCTTTCGACACATCGTATATACACTGCATGCATCCTAAAATTAGGCTCAAGTGTGTGTAGTGTGTTGGCTGAGGTTGCCTTTGCGGCCAGGCTTAGGGTTGCGATGAAGACATCTTCACATTTTATCTATTTTCCATGCATTTTACTACGCGTCAACAATTTCTGTGTCTCTATCTCTCATTTATATTCCCACTGCTTTGTTTGTCAGTTAAGAGTAGGAGTAGTTTATTAGCTTATACCCCCCATCATTCTTTTATTCATCCGCCACAAACACATCACCGCATACACTTAGCTACAACCTCGGATCACCCAAGAAACTTGTGTTCGCGTTATACTTGGCACGAGCGCAAGAAAACTTGTGAGTATTGTAGCTTGTGCTAATTTTACATCACCAAGTTTTTAACGTCGTTGCCGAGGACTTGGTAGCTAATTGTTTTTTAAGTTTTATGTTTTTGCAGGCAACCTTTTTACCTTGGGAGTATTGTAGCTTGTGCGACCAAGTTGCAAACAATATTGAAGTGTAGACGATGCGCCGAAAGCTAGTATTGACCCTAAGATAGAAGGGCAATCAGTCGCATGAGCTGAAGGTGGTTCTAAGCACATGACGGCCGCATGCGCCCACCAATTACCAGAAGTTCCAAAGGTCAAGGCAAGCCCCTTGACCTAAGCAATTGAGAGCAATCTTCTGCATGGGAGACTCCTTGCGATGACATCACTTCAATCTCTCCAGGGAAGTCTTCTACTCTATCTTTACCTTGCTTTCTTAGTTTAGTTTATTTTTATGGTTATTTTGGATATGCGATTGCTTCCTTGGTTGTGTTGCGTTGCTCCTTGTAGGTGCGACAATAATTCTCCTCGGTGCGCAGTTACAACGGAAGAATCCTCCCTATCCTTCAACGCATGGCTTCAATCGCATGAATTCTAAAGCGTGGTCGCAAGCGTTATTCTACTTATGGTTCTTTTCTTGTTATTTTTTATGCATTATCCTTTTGAAATTCTCCTTGTCCGATTGCGTTCCTTTACGATGCATCTATGATGGTTCGTATAATTCACTACATCCGATAACTAAGCATCGCAAGGCTCTCCTTACTTTTAAATAGCTTCTTCAAATTTTGACAGCCTAAGTTTTATTTTGTGCAAACCTTTGTTCAAACATTTGGTACTTCATTCCTGTTGATTTTGTCTTTAGCTTTGCGGCGAGAGCGCTGCCAACCTTTAAGTTTGGGGGTGGCAGCGATCCCGGAGAATTGCGTTCATTACATTGCGATCATTATTGAAAAAAATGTTTTGAGAATAACAACTCCACTGTCAACGCAATGGGGAACCAATGTTAATAAGAGTTAAGTTGTGAAAGGCACTTACTCGTAGTTGGATGTCCGCATGACACATGTAGAGGCAAGCCAAAACGAAAGTAAGTCACCAGGATCAATGTATAAGCACAACTCTTCTATCGGGTGCAAGCCAATTCGAGCAAGACATGAGTTGAGTTGAATATGGAACGCAACCGAAGTTGGATGCCCACATGACACACGTGGGGGCAAGCCAAATGAAGAACAAAACCAGGTTCAACACTGCATTTTTAATAAGTAACCGCAAAGCTGAATTGTTTTGAACGAACGCATTCTCAAAAGCTAAATGCAAAGTTGCGGGGAATGAATAAAAAGTTTTTGAGCTAAGGCTTGCCAGATTTAAACTTAGAAAAGATCTTTTTGAAGAAGCAGCTAAAGTGGAGGAGAGTGTTGTGGCCATGTTTGGAGGTATGAGTAAAGTATATTCTGAGAGGCTGGTCATCGCAAAGGAGAGCCAGAAGGTGAGTTAAGAATTTCTTGAGTATAACATATGCTTGAGGACAAGCATGATTTTAAGTTTGGGGGTGTGATGACATGCAAAATTGCACGCCATCTTAGGCCTTTTATTTAGAATTATGAGGGCTGTTAAGCAAAATAGGCGGCAATTATGTTTGGAATTCATGAGAAAATGAGTTTGCATCCATCGACATTAAGAATCTCGGCTAACCCACTATTATGCGTTATTATGCATTCAATTGTCTATCTTTGTAGCTAACGCAGGAAGCGGAAGTATATGCAAAAGTTAGGCTATCACAAAGATGACCGCATGCAAAGAGTTTCTCCATCGCAAAGGCGAATGCATACGTTCGACGCATGGATGTTGCGGCCATCAACCGCATGCGTCCATCACATAAAGGTTGCGGTCATCAAGCGAATGCGGTCATCGCTGAGACGTTGCGGCCATCGAGTGAATGCGGTCATCGCAAGGAGATTGTGGCTACTTGACGATAACCATAATAGAGGGATGAACGCAAGGTTGGTGAAATGAAACATGAATGCATATCTCGGGAGTATTAAAAGATGATGTTGACATTTCACCTACCACGCCGTTAGCAGCAAAGATTCAGAAAAGGACCATCACACCATGAATGTCAGAATCAGAGCAGGTCCATTAATGTTGTCGGTGATCAAGCTCTATAAATTGAAGCCGCTAAGCATTATTTCAGATCATTCATGATTTTTCACCTGAGGCTCGCCTTAGGGCGGATCCTTATGATCCAGACGTACGCGTGAGAATAAAGCTTGAGAGTTCTTCATCTCCTTCATCCATTCCAAGTGACGACCAGAGCCTTCATCGGAGTTAGAGCTCGAGAGAGTCTGCTCCACTGCCCATCCTGGCACCACCGGTAGCCTTGACACACATCTGCTGGAAGTAAGACACTGCCTTCAGCTGGTCCTTTCATTTTCTCTTATTTCCTTATATTGTATTGTATTACATCATGCTTTAAGGAATTAATACCTTTTGTGAACAATGCATTTCTATAATTTCCTTCGATTCCATCTTCATCTTCATTACTTAGCATCCTTAACTTTCATTGCATCACTTAGTGAGATTGCTAGAGTGTCGCATACTTAGTCATGCAGCATAGGAATATGAAGCATGTAGCAAACCACCGGGAGGTGTGCGTTGCGTGAGTGTTATGAGAAAACCTTATTTGCTTAGTGTGAAGCTGAGCAACGCCTATCTATGGGCAGACACAATGCTTGTCTATGAGTAAAGTGTAAGACCCTAACACTAAATCTAAAGTGGAAGGTTAAATAGAGAAGAAAAATCCTAAATAAGGATATTGGGGCAAAGAGTGAAAAACACTAATACTAAATTATCCAGAAAGGTGACCAATGAGCCAATGCATATGGAAGGCTTAGGCATGTTAAACGCAAGAGTGCATGGAGAATGGAAGCAAGATGACTTGAAAAATGGCTAAGGGCTTGCATACAACCAACGTAAAGGCATGCGAACACGGGCAGGAAGCATGCGTCAAGTGGGCATGCCAAGCGCATGGGCCATGCGTCAATACCAAGCGCACAGGCCATTCGTCGATACCAAGCGTGCAGGCCATGCGTTGATACCAAGTGCACATGCCATGGGTACCAAGCGCGCAGGACATGTGTCGATGCCAAGCGTGCAGGCCATACGTCGGGGCAAGCACACAGGCCATGCGTCGAACAGGTATGCCGAGCGCCCTGCTTATGCATCGAGTGGGCAAGCCATCCTATGCGTCGAGCGCTGCCGAGTCTACCGAGCAGCCATGTATCGATGCCGTTATGCCAAGTGCATGCCCATGCGGCAAGGCACGCCCATGTGGTGAGACACGCCCACGCAGCCGAGTGCGCCTATGCATCCAAGCGCGCAAGTGCCTAGGCAACATGCCCATGCGTCGATGGTCAGTATCATGCGTCATGCCAAGTAGGTCGAGCAAGCATACCTAGCAAGCCATGCGTCAAGGGTGAGCAGCCACCCTATGCATTGGTGATGGCCGACTCAATGCGATGGCTACGTGGAATTTCAATGGAGGTAAGTTGATGCATTAAGGACAAAGAGTAAGGCTAATTGATGGAAAGGAACTCCAAGAAGAATGCCAATAGTATACGATCATAAGTCTTAAACTATTTAAATGGAGGAATATGTTTAAGTATTTAAGTGACTTAGGTGGCAAAAGAGGATCACACAAAGTTCTAGTAGGAGGTGGACAAAGGAGATTTCATGCAATGGAAGTCTTATCACCCTAAGCAAGAGGTGAGTGAAAGAGAATTACATGCAAAAAAGGAAATTTTGGCTGGCACGTTGAGGTGAGAACAACTCAAGGCTAGGTTGGAGTAGGCTAAGTGTAGAAGCTCCAAAGTGAGACAAATGGAAGTTGAGTTGTCACAAGGAGTGAGTTTGGAATGGCTATAAATAGAGGGGTTGGGCGAGAAGGATTTATTCATACCATCACCAAAATCTTGTGTTGAGAGCGTATTTAGAGTGTTACATTTGAGTTATTAGGCTGCCAAGTTAATTGGAGTTCAATAGAAACAAAAGGTTGCGTTGGTAAGGCATTGAGCTAGCCCGGACGCACAACCAGCCCATGCATCCGACAACCCTGCGCTCACGCCTTGCAGTGCTACATCGTCCAGCAGCGTGCCTCGCTCGACGAATCCCGCGCGCTAGCCAGCGCAGTTTCCCCAACGTGTGACGCATCACGCCCAGTGCAGCAGCCCCACCGTGCACGCACGCCCATGCGTCAGCCCCCTGTGTGGCACAACACGCCTACCCTGCACACAGCCAAAATGCCCAGCTGCCTACCACAGTCCAAATAACCTCTAAAGAGGCTAATTTTAGGATTTTGGCTAAATTGGAGTAGGGTAAGTTGGTATTTTCATTATATAATGGTATTTTGGCTATTTTAACATTATTTATTGATATAACAAGTATTAAATTGAGGAATTTTCATTGATATGGTGGAATTCTCAGGAAGGTATTCTCAAGGTGATTTTCGTGGAAAAACTTGCTTGTAGTGAATGGTTACTTAGTTTTATACATTGATATGTGAATATATGCATGTAAGTGCAAAATACATGCTGATGATGTTATATCTGCTTACCATGATATTGTTTGTGAAATTTATATGGAAACTGAGTTATACCCCGACTACATAAGTTAGCATGCTTAAAAAAGTACTTGGTGGGAAAAATATAGTCGGCCTCAGTCGGTGGGAAATATAGTCAAGTTACCTAAGCAATGACTAGCAAGAAAAGAATTATCGATGTGCACATTGGTGGGAAAAGTGGGTTATAGGAAAGTTTCCATAAAAGGTTGTTATGATTGATAGTATGTACATGATATGAACATGCCAAGTATAGCATGGAACTGGAGGAATGATGATTGAATGAATTTACACATGATCATGCATAAATTATACTAAAATTGTGATTATGTGATTGACTTCCCAAAAATATGTTTTCAAAGTGATATTATTTTTAAAAGCACCACTCACTGGCTTAGTAGCTCACACTCTTCCAAATGCTTCTTTTATCCCCTCCCCCCACTCCCCCAGGTAGCCAAAGCGGAGTGTTCAGAAAGAAGTCTACAACACCAACAACACCAGGACTTGATAAATTCTCAGGGCACGGTTCGCGATCATGTGATAAAGGAACATAGGAAATTGAACTATATGTATGAAACTTAGAAAATTATGGTAAACATGTTAAAGTGATTTGATAAGATAAGGGGGGAAATGTTTAATTAAAATGTTGTTTTGGAATACTACTGGTTGTGACCCTCATGCTCCCCTTCCAATCTTAGGGCTAAGGCTAGGGAGGGGGTGTAGACATAAAGTCAAGCAACAACTAACTGCACGGGAGAGAATAAGTGGTTGGTCGCATTAAGTAATGTAAACAAGTATTCACTAGAGATAGAAATAATCTTATGTTAGCCAGGTTTATGCGATTACCTTGTCTTATGAGCGCATCATTCATCATTTAGGCATACTTGGGAGAGTAGTCTAAAAACCAAATCTAAAACTCGAGAGAGCGGATTAGAATGCATAAGCAAGAATGGGGAACTTAGAGATAAGCTTCATTTGCTATTACACAGCATATGCACCCTACGGATAGGATATTGCATGCGTCCAGAAGTGGGATACAGTGGTATGCGGTCATCTTGTTTATGTGTGGGAGCACATGAGCAAGAATAGAGACTTAGAAATAAGGCCTCTCGACACCGTCGCATATACACCGCATGCATCCTAGAATTAGGCTCAAGTGTGTGTAGCATGATCGCATAGCTTTGTATTGGCTGAGGTTGCCCTTGCGGTCAAGCTTAGGGTTGCAATGAAGACATCCTTACATTTTATCTATTTTTCATGCATTTTACTACCCGTCAACAATTGTCGTGTCTCTATCTCTCATTCATATTCCCACTGCTTTTTTCTATTAGTTAGGAGTAGGAGTAGATTATTAGCTTATAGCCCTCATCATTCTTTTATTAATCCACCACATACACTTAGCTATGAGTCCCTGAGTTCGACCTCGGATCATCCGAGAAACTTGTGTTCGCATTATACTTGGCCCGAGCGCAAGAAATCTTGTGACAGGAACGCATGGTCATCGGATATAAGAGTAACGCATATTTTCATTCCAACGCATGACCACTGACGCATGAGTATAAATGCATAACCTAAGACATGCATCGCATATTGTGTCCCACATAATTTTAATCATCAGCCTGCTGTAATTACGAGCATCTATGAAGGGTCATCGTACTGATGATTGGTTATATCCAATGGACATAGAAATATATATATGGCAAGAAGAGTTCAACTGTCGATCTTTAGTGGAATGTCTGGTAGTTAAAGGATGGTGGATATCATGACTAAAGAGTTTAGTAAGCTATTCATGTCACGTTGGAGCTTCAAGCCTTAGGTCCATAAGGTCCCCTTGGTAGCTTGGATACAAGTTGAGAGTCAGCTTTTGGGTCAGTTTGAAATGTTCAAATTGACAAGAGGGAGTTCGATTATATATGATATAATTGAACTAGTTAATTATATATGATATAATTAACTTTATGTATGAGATACATTAATTTGGAGGAAATTGGATATAAATATGATTTATATCTAGTAGAGAAAAAATACTATAATTATTATATGATATTAATTTATATGTTATGAATATGATGTGGTCACATTCATTGGACGGTTAAAAAGGGAAATGGGGCGACGTCTCTTCTATCTTAATAACGGATGAGTGAGTTGAAAGATCACTTTGAGACGCATAAATAGCTTACGATGTGTCAAGCATGAGATGCATGGACATTGTGTTAAAAAGTGTGTCATTGCTTAGAAAATCAGTGTCTATACAATAGTGCCTGCACGATCGCTTACTTATACGATATTGCTAAGCGATCGCTTAACGATTACACCTGCGCATGCTATTTACTAAACGATCGTTTACCTTTTCCTAAGCGATCGTTTAGCTCCCGATATTTACTAAACGATCGTATAGACGATTCTTTAGTTTTTCTACACGATCGTTTAGACGATTGCTTACCTTTTCCTACATGATCGTTTAGACGATCGCTTACCTTTTTCCTACATGATCGTATACTTCATCTAAACGATCAAGCATCTTATCCATACGATAGACAAACTCATCTTCCACTTGCTTGATCATTGTATACGATCTCTCTTCCTCATCCCCTCTACCAAATCCAAACAAAGCCCACACTTTGGATTCTCACTCCAAGAATACTAAGGGCTCTAAGTAGTGGTGTCATCTCTATTTTCTTCTGTTCATGTGGATATTTTTCGAGGTAGACGATTGGGCTTTAGATTTGCTATGAAGAAAAAGTCTTCATATGGTATGATTTCTCGATCTCTTTAACATTATGAATGCATTTTAGTATGTTTGAATGTATATGTGGTAATTCTGTCACAATGAATTGGTAAGATCCATTTCCGCTCGTAGGTACTCTTGAATAAGAGTTCCTTCAATTGGTACCAGAGCACTCGGTTTTTTATATTCCAATTCATTGTTGCAATAGAATTAAATTTACATTCACGGTGGGTGCAACATGTCTACTCTCTATTTTAATTGTTAATTCGTTTGTAGATGTGTGGATTAATGGAGTTTTCTAGGATGTAACCTCGGTTTGTTGAATTCTCTAGTTAATTGTAAAGGCCCCTGCGTTTTTTGGCATAATTAATTACTATCGAGTCTGTAAATTCAAAGTTAGTTTGAGTCTTGAGTCGTTCGTTATGAAGTTCAGAGCAAGGGTTGTTTTTCTTCGTGGAAGAAGACGATCAAGTGTTGGTCGTGTCGTGTAGACAATGAGGTAGACGATCGTTGAGTATCAGATGCTCGACTGTCATTTAACGCACATGTGCACTAAACAATCATATAGCTCAACAAGCCTCATCGNTTTTCTTCGTGGAAGAAGACGATCAAGTGTTGGTCGTGTCGTGTAGACAATGAGGTAGACGATCGCTGAGTATCGGATGTTCGGCTGTCATTTAACGTGCGCGCGCACTAGACGGTCATATAGCCCAGTAAGCCTCATCGCTTAGTTACTGACTATACGATTGGGAGGTAATTGCATGGTAAATCGTTTACCTTTCGCGTACTAAGCAATCGTCTAAACAATCAGGCTTCACGGCCTCATTGTTGTCTATGCGATCGTTTAGCTTTTACTCTATTTTCTAGTGTGTGTTACATGATCGTTTACCTGGAGGCGTTTACTAAACGATGGGAGCTTCGCCCAGTGGTTCAAGACCCGGTTCACTTGTGAACCGGTTTGCTCAGTAGAATTATGTAAATAGATCGCTTTCTCATTCCGGTTTTGTTTTGGTTCATCCCAGTCCATTAATCCATGGTTTTATACATGTGATGTATGTTTTTTTATGTCATATGGTATGCACATACAAATAAATCCCACTTAGGTCATGCACATTCTCTTTATTATAAGTGTTATGATTTAGTGAAGCATAATTTAATTTACGTAAATACATGCTCATGTATCATATAATATAAGGGTTATATTTATGTATGCATTATTTATTTAACGTAATATTTATAAGCGTTATAAATACTTCGTTATGTGGCATGTGTATTTTAGTTTTTTATTTTATAAATAGTTATAAAATGAAATTAGAACTAAAATAATTAATAACAGATTAATATGTAGAAATTTATCTATAATAGACCTTTTGTCTAAAGCAGGTTCTGTCTAGGCTAGGGTATTTAAGGTGACGACAATGGAACACCCCTACTCAGGAACCTACCTTAAAAGGTGATTTAGATAGATTTGATGCATGCATGCAAGTTAAGGCCAGTCGTTAAAGAGCTTAATGTGACTACTTTGACTTGTTTTTATTTCAAAGAGAAAAGTTGTTTTTGAGCAAACTTAATAAATGACTTAGATTATAATCAGTAGCCGGATTATTAGGTTAATAAACTCCTAGGTAGTACATTCAGTGGGAGATACTTGGGGCATTTGATGCTTCATTTACACCTCTTGCGTTTCTCCCTCATAGTCCACATCGTGAGATCTATCCTCGATCTCGTGACACCCTGGGAGTGTCCCCCAAAAAGATGGTGTTTAGGTAAATCAATATCAAGGTGAATGGAGAGAATGTTCATAGTAAGTGGGAGCGGGAAATGTGACAGCATATCCCACGGTCTCTCTCGTTAGATTGAATAAAGTTTCTGAGCATCACCTCGTGGCACCTTGGGTGTGTCCCCCTATAGGATGGTTATTTTGCGCGTTTCTTTATTTGATCTCCTGTAAAGAGGATAAGGTTACTTAATCTCTTGTCCTAATATGCTTTTTCCTAACGATGGGCACATTAGGGCGGGACTCTAGGGCAAAAAACGAAGGGTTACACTTACGGCAAGAAATTTTAAAGGGTTTAACAGTTCTGGACCGAACAAAATGGTGGCTATTAGGTATAGTTCCAAGAGTTATTTCTGCCTAATGGTTGAGAATGTCTCATCCCAATGAAGGGACATCTGATACCCCACCGGTGACATTTGTCCTGCCTCATTGGGGCATCATTGCAAAATAAAAAGTCTTATCACTTAGGTACTTGGAATCTATTTTGCTAAAACTAATTGGTTAAATAAACTGTGATTTTTGCAAAATCTTATAAAAGTTATTCGTTTTTTCAGCAACGGTTTTAATGGCTACAACCACTATCAGTTTATTTAAGCGTCGAAAAACTGAATGGCCAAACTATTCAAGTTAAAACATATGCTCACGATGATATCATCATCGAGGATCTGAAGTTTGTCCTTACGGAGGAATGTCCTTCTATTCACCTTAGGACACTACTCGAAATGTTCGGGTTAGCGTACGAGCATTGGAACATGGGCAAATGAGAAGGCTCGAGCCTATATCTTGGCCAGTCTTAGTGACGTGTTGGCCAAGAAACACGAGTCTATGGTCTCGCATGTGAGATCATGGAATCCTTACAGGGAATGTTCAGACAGCCGTCTGAACAACTCAAGAATGAGGCTCTGAAATACATCTTCAGCTCCAAAATGGAGGAAGGCACCTCTTTTCGTGAACACGTGCTGAATATGATAGTCCAATTTAATGTGGCGAAAATGAATAGGTCTAAAATCGATGAGGGCAGTCAGGTTAGCATTATCCTACATTCATTGTCAGAGAGCTTCCTCCACTTTGTTAGCAATATGATTCTTAACAAAGTGGACTACTCCCTCATCACCCTCCTCAATGAGTTGCAGACTTACCAATCCTTGTTGAAAAGTAAGGAGAAAAGGGGAGGTGAGGCAAATGTTGCCTCGTCTTTTAAAAGGTTCTATCTAGGTTCGACTTCAGGAACAAAGTTTGCACCTTCAACTTCTTATTCTGGAAAGAGGAAGAAGAAGAAGGGTGGTAAAGGGAAAGGGAATGTGCTTGCTAACCCGCCACCTGTCGCCTAGAAGAAACGTCTACCACCGGTTGAAAAAGGAAAATATTTCCACTGTAACCAGGATAGACATTGGAAGAGGAATTGTCCTTGTTATCTAAAGGAAAAGAAGGCAGCCAAGGCTAAGGCCAAGGCAGACAAAGGTAAACGTGATTTACTTGTGTTAGAAACTTGTTTAGTGGAGAATGATGATTATGCTTGGATAATAGATTCGGGCGTTACTAATTATGTATGTTCTTCTTTTCAGGGGATTAGATCCTAGCGACAGCTGGAGTCTGGTGAGATGACGTTGCGAGTAAGCACCGGGCACGTTGTCTCAATTGTGGTAGTGAGAGGCATCTAGTTAACTTTTTAGAAAAGGTTTCTAATATTAAAAGATGTCTTTGTAGTTCCTGAACTAAAAAGGAACCTTATTTTTGTAAAGTGTCTGTTACAATGCCATTACACTCTTTCTTTCAAATTGAATAAAGCGTTTATTCATAAGGCCGTTAGCCTTAAGTTCCTTCCATAACATAGAGATGTTTAAATCCATCGTAACTCAATCTAAACACCAACGAGTTTCTCAAAAAAAAAAAAAAAAGCCCAACTTTGGCACCTTCGATTAGGGCACATCAATCTCAATAGGATTGAGAGATTGGTGAAGCATGGCCTTCTAAGCGAGTTAGACGAAAATTCTTTACTAGTGTGCAAATCTTGCTTTGAAGGTAAGTTGACTAAAAGACCTTTTACTGGAAAAGGTTATCGAGCCAAAGAGTCTCTTGAATTAGTACATTCTGACCTTTGTGGTCCTATGAATTTGCGAGCTCGAGGAGGCTATGAGTACTTTCTTAGTTTTATTGATGATTACTCGAGATATGGGTATGTCTATCTGATGCAACGAAAGTTAGAATCTTTTGAAAAGTTCAAATTATTTAAGGCTGAAGTTGAGAATTCTTTGGATAGACGAATAAAAACACTTCAATTAGATCGAGGTGGGGAGTTTTTGGATTATGAGTTCCAAGACTATTTATTAGAACATGGAATCGTTTCCCAACTCTTGACACTGGCTACACCTTAGCAAAATAGTGTAGCAGAAAGGAGAAATAGAACCTTGTTAGACATAGTTCGTTCGATGATGAGTTAGGCTTCCATACCTAACTCGTTTTAGGGTTTCGCAGTGGAGACTGCGATATACATTTTCAACTGTGTTCCTTCTAAGAGTGTTGCAAGAACACCTCTAGAGTTGTGGAACGGGCGTAAAGCTAGTTTACGTCACTTTCACATATGGAGTTGCCCGAAACGTGTGCTTGAGGTAAATCCCAAAAGGTTGGAATCACGATCGAGGTTATGCCTCTTTGTAGGCTACCCCAAAGGTACACGGAGAGGTTACTTTTATGATCCGTCCGAAAACAAGGTGTTTGTTTCCACGAATGCTACTTTCCTGGAGGAGGATCATATCAGGAAGCACAATCCACGTAGGAAAGTCGTGTTAAGTGAATTTTCTAAAGAAACTACTGAAACTTCAGCAAGATTTGTTAAAGGACCTGCTTCATCAACCAAAATTGTTGATGATAGTTCATCTAGTAGGTCGGCTCCACCTCAAGAGTTGAGGGAACCTTGATGTAGTGGGAGGGTTACGAACTCGCCTGATCGCTATCTGGGTTTCACATAAATCCTAGCTATTGGTTGATGCATTATTGTTATGCGATGAAATAATGGTAAGAATGCGATGGTGGAAATGCCTTGTGAATACAAGTTTTCTCAGTAAGACCTAAGTATAAATCCTACTGAGTTTCCTGGTAAGCCCAGGGACTAAGGAAAACAGTATGCGATGGTAATTTTTTAGATCACTTTGTGGTGACAAATAAAATAATGCGTTGGTTGGTTGGTTGTTTGAAATATAAAAGCTATACGGTGGATTTGAGAAAAGAGTAAATAATACGGAAGATGTGATGAGTATGCGGCGGAACGGGTTGAGAAGGGATTTAGCTAACACTTCCTAAGAATGCGTTCATGTTATGCGATCATGCTACACACATACACTAGCAAGTCATCTCTCAATGTAAATGTTATGGCTTTTATTTTTAGATTGCAAGCGATGTATGCGATGGTGTCTATAGGACCTACGTTTAAGCCTCTATTCTTGTCTATGCAATGACGAATGACACACACATACACAAGGTGACCGCATACTATCATGACCTATTTCTAGGGTACATGCGATGCATGTTGGCAAACAGAGCTTATCTGTAAGTCTCTATCTCTTGCTTATGCATATCTAATCTTGCTCTCTCGAGTCTAGATTCTAACCTAGCTCTTTCGAGTCTTAGGTTCTTTCTTTAGACTCTCTCTCGAGTAGCTCTAAAGGGTGATGGGTGCAACATAAGACAAGATGATCGCATGCAAAGAAAATCTTAGGTCATGTAAGCTAAGTACTTCTCAACCCATTCGACAATTTTAGCTACTCATGCGTATTTTACAGAGAGTGAATAGATGTAGAAATGCAAGTTCCATTCTATATATATATAATCAAAGTACAAAATGACAATGCGAAATAAGAATAAAGAGTCTGGTAGTAATTTCTTGCTTCCTAAGGCTTTTACACTGTTTTTCTCTACTCTACTCTAAAGATATTCTAGCTCTTGCAAGAGTCGGCCCTATCTCTGTTTTTCCACGCTCCCTGGCACTCTCTCGAGCTGTCCAGGACGAACTTTCAGCATCTTTTCCCTTCTCTCGCTTCCGCCTTCTAAGTATAAAGAAAACTAAGAACAAGGCTAACTATCCGAACTGTAAAACTGGGCTAACTAACTAACTGCTCGAGCTCCTTCGTGAAGGTGGCCTTCGGTATTTATAGAGCTTCAGGGAGAAAAGCTTCTTCTCTCTTATGATTGCACTGATGAGATGACATTAATTCTCTGTCTGTTGCGCCGAATAATTGTCACCCAAAAGTTGAGTGTACTTGCTACAGTAGGTCATTAACGGCTTGTCAACTTAATTCGGAATCGACCGTCATCATCTTTCTGTCCCATCGTGATTTATTAAGCTTTCACCCCGATGTGCTCACCTTAATGTGCCGGCTCTATTCGGCCACCTTCTTGAGTAGATTTTCGCGAGCGCAAACGAACACATAGCCTTGCGGTCACAATCTCTTATGTGCTCGGACGTTAATTTATTTAGATCACATTTCCATCTTGCACCAATGCATTTTCTGCACAAAAATACATAAGTTAGCTGTTTTCATGCTTTGGACACATGCGATCGCAATGTTGTGAATTTAATGCTTTTGGACGCAATATTGTATATTTTTACCATCGCAATCCTGCATTATTTTATAACTTTGTGCTGTAATAACGTGCATTTCTGCCTGTTATCAGTGGTAGATGGCGACATTGAGGATCCGTTGTCCTATCAAAAGGCAATGGAGGATATTGACGGGGATGAATGGGTCAAAGCCATGAATCTTGAGATGGAGTCGATGTTCTTCAACTCGGTATGGGATCTTGTAGATCAGCCTAATGGAGTAAGACCCATAGGTTGTAAATGGATCTACAAGCGCAAACAGGGTGTTGATAGGAATGTGCAAACCTTCAAGGCTCAACTTGTGGCAAAAGGTTATACCTAGGTGGAGGGAGTTGACTATGAGGATACTTTCTCACCTGTTGCCATGTTAAAATTGATCTGCATCCTCCTGTCCATTGTAGCTTATTATAATTATGAGATTTGGAAAATGGACGTCAAGATGGCTTTTCTAAATGGAAATTTTGAGGAGACCATTTACATGGTGCAACCCGAAGGATTCATTGCCCAATGTGAGGAGCAAAAAGTTTGCAAACTGAATCGGTTCATTTATGAGCTTAAGCAGGCGTCTCGATCTTTGAATATCTGATTTGATGTTGCAATCAAATCGTATGATTTTGACTAAAACGTTGATGAACCTTGTGTTTACAAGAAAATAGTCAACGGTTCAGTAGCTTTCTTAGTATTGTATGTAGACGATATACTATTCATTGGGAATGATGTAGGTCTACCGATTACAGTTAAGAACTGGCTAACGACCCAATTCCAAATGAAAGATTTGGGATAGACTCAGTTCTTTTTGGGTATAGAGATCTTTTGGGATCGTAAGAACAAACTGCTAGCGTTGTCTTAGGCATCGTATATTGACAAAATCATGCTCAAGTACTCAATGCAGAACTCCAAAAAGGGCCTAATACCATTCAGACATGGTGTCACTTTGTCTAAGGACATGTGTCCTAAGACACCTCAAGAGGTTGAGGATATGAGACAGGTCCCATATGCATGTACCGTTGGCAGTTTAATGTATGCGATGCTCTTCACTAGGCTAGACATCTGCTATCCTGTGGGAATAGTTAGTAGGTATCAGTCTAACCTAGGCCAAGGTCACTGGACTGCAATTAAGAACATTTTCAACTATCTTCAGAGAACGAGGGACTACATGCTCGTGTATGGGTCTAGGGATTTGATCCTTACTGGATACACGGAGTCTGACTTTCAGACTGATAAAGACTCTCGGAAGTCCACTTCAGGGTCAGTATTTACTCTTAACGGAGGAGCTGTAATGTGGCGGAGCACTAAGTAGGGGTGCATCGTCGACTCCACGATGGAGGTCGAGTATGTAGCGGCTTGTGAAGCTGCTAAAAAGGTCGTCTGACTCATAAAGTTCTTGACAGAGCTTAAAGTTGTTCCAGATATGTCTAGGTCCATCACCCTCTATTGTGACAATAGTGGTGCTGTGGAAAACTCCAAGGAGCCCAGGAGTCACAGGCGCGGCAAACACATAGAGCGGAAGTATCATCTGATCCGCGAGATAGTGCGTCAAGGAGACGTGATCGTCATGAAGATCACCTTGGAGCAAAACGTTACTGATCCATTTACGAAGGCTCTCATGGCTATAGTGTCTGAGGGTCACCTTCAGAGCATGAGTCTATGGGATCGCCTATGGTTGGACTAGGGCAAGTGGGAGATTTTGTTTCACTGGGTATTTATGCCCTAGTTTATTGTTTTGTACCTATTTGTTTGTGTTGGATTTTATGTCCTAAAACTCGTAGTTTGTAAATTAATAAACATATTCTGTTTTGTTTTTCGATAAAGTTGTTATTGAAATTGTAATCTTGAATCCAATAAATATTAAAAAAAACATTGAGAACGTTATGAATTGCATTAAGGTCCTGGGGCTATTTAATGTAGTTTGAACTTTATGTAGTGACATAAATGTGGATCAAGTTCAAATATATAGTCAAAATGGTCTATAGTATATGAATGAGGTTGGGTGCCTTATTCTGAGGACACTATGGATGCGGCCTACTTTATAGTTAGTACAAACGATGTGATCCTGAATTGTTCATATAGAGATATGTGAGTGGGGGGCATCCTATGCAATGAGTGCAAATAAGACTGAACCATGAAATAGTCATTTTTTACATTCTAAATGCCGTTTTATGTATAAAACTGACTATTTCGTTAATTGATGACCTAGGTAACTTAATCTTAATCCTAAACTAACTATGAACTCCTGTTCACTTGGAATTATCCTTAGATCTGCATAGGTGAGGGCAGTTCATCATCGCTGGCCCAATAAGCCTCCCATTTCAGGGGTAAGATCGGGTGGATAGCTGGGAACATAAGGTGCAAGACGAAATTCACTCCTAC
Organism: Benincasa hispida; assembly: GCF_009727055.1. Taxonomy (NCBI): domain Eukaryota; kingdom Viridiplantae; phylum Streptophyta; class Magnoliopsida; order Cucurbitales; family Cucurbitaceae; genus Benincasa; species Benincasa hispida. The sequence continues at coordinate 44,843,393 of NC_052354.1, forward strand.
CCGTTATAGGGATAGTAGATAGGTTGTTAACTTTAGTACTGAATCCAGGTCTTGAACAAGGGACCCCACCCTCTCCTTGTCCCGAGAGAGATTCGATTTATAGGTTAGACCTTAAACCAATTGTTCATTAGAGGATTAGTGGAATTTAAGGAACAAGATGTAGTCTTGGGGGTAAAACGATTTTTATGATCCAGCCGAGGTTACGAACAACCTGTGAAGGATTAGCTTACTAATTATGGTTATATCAAATGGACACAAATATATCTATAGTGAGGGGAGTGCAACTACGAGACTATAGTGGAATGACCCGTTAGTTAACGAATGTTGATTAGCTCCATCTAAAAAGTTTAGCTAGCTAATCTCGGATCGTTAGAGCCCATGATCTATAGTCCATTAGGTTCCCCTACTAGTTCATATGGAATAAACTTAGAACAGTATGATAGAATAATTCGAATTGTTCGAATTAGGTGAAGAGAGAGAAACCGACAAGTATATGTAATATAGTGGTTGGGTCTTAAGTTTAGAGATACATCTTTAATATTTAAATGTGATTTAAATATCAAGAATATGAATATGTTCATATTCGGAAGCTCGAAAATAATGAAAATGATCATAGATGTAAAAAGTCAAAGAGTTGACTTTTGACTTTGAAAAGTCAAACTTTGACCGACCTTATATTCAAATGTGATTTGAATTTCGAGAAAATGAATACGGATTCATGATCGAAGGTCAAAATTAGTCAACACAGAAAAAATATAAAAAGTCAAAATGTTGACTTTTTAGTCAAAGTTTGACTTTGACCAAATGACTATTTTGCCCTTTGACTAAAGTTAGTGGGAAAATCCAAACTTTTGTTGGATAATTCTGCTAACAAAATAGTGGGCTAGGTGTTGGATTTTTATGGATTTGGTTCATGCAATTGTTGCATGGTTTTTTTTCTATAAATTGGGCTTTTGAATTTGGATTTAAAACTTTTTGCAATTTTGTCAAATTTAGTTTTTTCAAAATTGGGCTACAAAACAAAGGGAAAACCCAAAACCAAAGATCCATCTTATTTTCCATCTCTTTTCTCTCTCTCGGTTTTCTTCATCCACCAGGTCACACAATTAGAGTGTAATTAGATCCTAATTCCGCTGCGTATGTCTCATGTTCCATTATGTGGTATCATAGAATGCTAGAACTACGCTCAATTACTTTTGTTGGGTGTTTTTTTCCTATCTATTCAAGTATTGAATGAAATATGGACTAAAGTGGATTTATTATGATTTTGGCATTGCTTTTCTCTAAATTTCTTGTGGAAATTTGTAATTGCTCACATGTTTATGAGTATTATTGTGTGAAAAAATGGTCTGTAAATTTGCTGGAGTCATTAGAGTTGAAATTAGGTTGTAATTTCTTGTTTCCGGGAGAAAGAACAGCAGCAAATTGAAGAAAAATGCATCACAGACTCAAATTTGGCCACCAGACTCGAGAGAAGGCTCCCAGACCTGACCCGACCCGATTCGCCACCTGGATTCTCTCGCACTCGTGCCTGGCTTCGAACGCTTGCTCGGCCGGATCCGACCCGAGCGCCTGCACGCTCCGATTCGCGTGACCTAGTTCGAAGCTACCCGCACGCCTCCCACCTGCTCGCGACCCACGCGCTCGCTCCGTTTCCGTTCGACCCGACCCGTCCGCGTTTCATTGACTGCACCAGCATGCGTTGATCAGCCAGTCCAGATGGTTTGGACTGGTCCGTTTGACCTAGTAGAGCCGGTTTGATCGGTTCAACTTGGTTTTTGGAGTTTTTGGGTCAGTTCGGGAGTTTTTTGGTTGGTTCGAGAGTTTTTTGGTCGGTTCAAGATGGTTCAAAGTGTTTGAAGCCGATTCCGGGAAGCTAGTTGCTAATTTTTGTAATAAATTAGTTATTTGTTTGTTTTTAATGCCAAAATCGGTCCACTTTAGTGTTGTTTACCTATTATGTATGTGATGTATAATTTTGTTTAATTATGTGTGCATATAGTATGCAATGTAGTTTTAAAACCCCACCATAGGAAAAGCATGTGACATGCATTTGTTATATCTTATAAGTGTAATAAAATATATACTATGCATGCTTAGTTTTAATATAAGTGTTATATTAAAGCATGTTTGATTGAAGGAAGCATGCTATAGATGAATGCTCTAGGGTTATAATTGTTATAATTTATTTTATAATTGTTATAAAATAACCTAGACTTCTAAAATCTATAACAAAGATAAGATGGCGACGTTGATTTAGGGTTAACCATCGAGCAATCCCAATTTTCATAGAAAATAGGTCGATATCTTGTAAAGTCAAAGTTACAAGAAAACTCACCCGGCAAGATCTTGGCAAAAAGTCAGATAAGATGACTAAGGTTGAAGGTTTTTAAGTTGACGATTCACGGAACACCTACTACTTGGAGATCGAGTTGGCGTCTGACTTAGGTTAAACTAGCTTTATGAGCATGCATGAGCAGTGTGAGGTAATAAAATTTGTTTATCACCTAGACATCGTAGGTTAAAAATCCAGTATAAAAGTTATACTTGGATGAATCACCTAGACTTAGGACATGTTTAATTAGCCGAAATGTATCGCTAAGTATTTTATACCCTAACCGTCTAGAACATTTCAGCTGAAGAGAAGTAATGTACTTTTAGCTCTAGCGTCCCTAAGAGTTCACACCGTGAGATTCATGCTTGGCTTTGGGCCACCCTGGGAGCGGACTCCATTTAGAGAATGTTTGCATGAGTTAATACCAAGGTGAATAGGGGAAGTTGTTCATAGTAAGTGGGACAAGGAAGTGTGTCAACACATCCTACGGTCTCTTCCATTAGGTCGCACCGTGAGATTCCTATAATGCGCCTACATGTCTGCCCTAGAGCGACCTTACCAATCAGAGGGCTGTATTGTAGGATTCGAAACTCTGCAAACTCTAGAAATAGATAGGGTCTCTTAGGTCCATTTTCATTCTTGTCTTTCCAACTTCGGGAGCATAATGATTCCGATCTTTGAGGTATGAAAATGGAGGGTCACACTTACGAGAATTTCTAAGTGTTAGTAAATTCTTGACCAAAATAGTGATAACTGAGTTACTATAGGAATAAGAGTTATTCTGGTGATAGTATCTAGTCAAGATAGTCTTGGTTCAACAGAGGAATAGTCGATCACCCCTTGGTGAAGGTTATTCTAAACCATTGAAATATCATTGCAAAATATAATAATGAAGGGTACATTATTAGATTTTTTTTGCTAAACTTGATTGGATTTAAAATATTAATATTTTTTTTACTAAAAAGGATATATTTTTCTTTTCAGCATGACTAGCTCTTAGATCAACTCTTAGCTTCCGAGAAACTAAACGGCGATAATTACTCAACATGGAAAAACAATATGAATTCAACACTAGTAATAGATGACCCGAGATTTGTCTTAATTGAGGAATGTCCTCAGGCCCCTGCCTTGAAAGAAGCATGAGGTTAATATGATTTACTAGTTGCAGAGATATGTTTAGTGGAGGATGATACCTCAACCTGGATATTGGATTTAGGAGCCACTAATCATATTTGCTTCTCTTTTCAGGAAACTAGTTTCTGGAAAAAGCTTGAAGAAGGCGAGATCACCCTCAAGGTTGGAACAGGAAAGGTTATCTCGACTGAAGCAGTGGGAGACTTGAAGTTGATTTTTGACGATAGATATATCATACTTAAAGATGTTTTGTATGCACCTCTTATGAAGAGGAATTTAATATCTATCGGTTGTATTATGGGAACAAATGTATAAAATATCTTTTGAATGTTAATGAAGCATTCATTTCCAGAAAAGGTATTCAAATTTGTTCTGCTATACTTGAACACAACTTATATAAGTTAAGACCAACTAAAGCAAAATTTGTCTTAAAATACTGAGATGTTTAGAAACAGTCGAAACTCAGAATAAAAGACAAAAAGTTTCTTCTAATGTCTATCTATGGCACTTAAGACTTGGTCACATAAATCTCAATATAGATGAAGAGATTGATTAAGAATGGACTCCTAAATCAGTTAGAAGACAATTCTTTACCTCCATGTGAGTCTTGTCTTGAGGGAAAAATGACTAAGAGATCTTTTACTGGAAAAGGTCTCAGAGCAACATACCCTTAGAGCTCGTATATTCAGACTTCTGTGGACCGATGAATGTCAAAGCACAAGGTGGGTATGAAATATTCATCATTTTATTGATGATTATTCAAGGTATGGTCATATTTACCTAATGCATCACAGTCTGATTCTTTTGAAAAGTTCAAAGAATATAAGGTTGAGGTTGAGAAACCAGTTTAGGTAAAACAATTAAGACACTACGATCAGATCGAGGTGGGGAGTACATGGATAAAGATTCCAGAACTATATGATAGAATAGCGGAATTCAAAGTCACAACTCTCTACACCTAATATGCCTCAGCAGAACGGTGTATCTGAAAGAAGAAATAGAACCTTGTTGGACATGGTTCGCTCAATGATGAGCTTTGCTGAGTTGCCTGATTCCTTTTGGGGACATGCATTAGAGACTGTTGTCTATATTTTGAATAACGTTCCCTCTAAAAGTGTTTCAGAAACACCTTATGAGCTATAGAAAGGATGTAAAGGCAATTTATGTCACTTTAGGATTTGGGGATGCCCGGCACACGTGTTGGTGCAAAATCCTAAAAAATTGGAACGTCATTAAAAACTATACCTATTTGTAGGTAATCCAAAAGAAATAAAAGGTGGTCTTTTTTACGATCCTCAAGAGAATAAGGTATTTGTATCGACAAATGCCACATTCTTAGAAGAAGACCACATAAGAAGTCATCAATCTCGCAGTAGACTAGTATTGAATAAAATTTCCAAAGACGCTACAGATAGAGCTAGTTCATCTATTAAAGTAGTAGATAAAACTAGTACATCTAGTCGGTCACATCCTTCTCAAGAGTTGAGAATGCCTCGACGTAGTTGGAGGGTTGTTCATCAGCTTGACCATTACTTGGGTTTAACAAAAATATAAGTTGTCATACCTGATGACAGCATAGAGGATCCATCGACCTATAAACAGGCGATGAAAGATGTGGACCGTGATCAGTGGGTCAAAGCCATGGACCTCGAAATGGAGTCTATGTACTTCAATTCTATCTGGAAACTTGTAGATCAACCAAATGATGTAAAACCAATTGGTTGTAAGTGGATCTACAAGAGAAAACAAGACCAAGCCGGTAAAGTACAGATTTTTAAGGCTCGACTTGTGACAAAGGGTTATACCTAGAGAGAGGGAGTGGACTGTGAAGAAACTTTCTCTCACATTGCCATGCTTAAGTCGATTAGAATACTCTTATCTATTGCCACCTTTTATGACTATAAAATTTGGTAGATGGATGTCAAGACAGCCTTTCTAAACGGCGATCTTGAGGAAAGTATCTATATGGCTCAACCAGAAGGGTTTATTGCACAAGGTCAAGAAAAAAGATTTGTAAGCTTCAGAAATCTATTTATGGGTTGAAACAAGCTTCTAGATCTTGGAATATAAGATTTGATACTGTGATCAAATCTTATGGCTTTGAACAGAATATTAACGAGCCTTGTTTTTACAAGAAGATCGTCAATTCTACTATAGCATTCTTAGTTTTATATGTTGACGATATTTTACTCATTGGGAATGAAGTAGGTTACCTAACTGACATCAAGAAATGGCTAGCAACGCAGTTCCAAATGAAAGATTTGGGGAATACGCAGTATGTTCTCGGGATTCAGATTATTCGGAACCGCAAGAACAGAACACTAGCCATGTCTCAAGCAACTTATATAGACAAAATGTTGTCTAGGTATAAGAAGCAGAATTCTAAAAGAGGTCTGTTACCTTATAGATATGGAATTCATTTGTCAAAGGATCAATGTCCTAAGACACCTCAAGAGGCTGAGGATATGAGACGCATTCCCTATGCTTCCACAGTAGTGAGCCTGATGTGTTATGTACTAGACCTGACATATGTTACGCGGTAGGGATAGTCAGTAGGTATCAGTCCAATCTTGGATATGATCATTGGACTGCCGTTAAAAATATCCTTAAGTATCTTAGGAGAACGAGGAACTACTTGCTCGTGTATGGTACTAAGGATTTGATCCTTACTGGATACACTAACTCTGATTTTCAAATCGATAAAAATGCTAGAAAGTTTACATTTAGATCAGTGTTCACTCTTAACGGAGGAGCAATAGTGTGGAGAAGTGTGAAGCAAAATTGTATTGCTAACTCCACAATGGAAGCTGAATACGTAGCTTCTTGTGAAGCAGCAAACGAAGTAGTGTATGGTTGAGGAAATTCTTGATAGATTTAGAAGTCGTTCCAAATATGCATCTGCCTATCACCCTATATTGTGATAATAGTGGTGCAGTTGCAAATTCAAAAGAACCAAGAAGCCACAAGCGCGACAAGCGCGACAAGCATATTGAGCGCAAATACCACCTGATTCGGGAGATTATACATCATGGAGACATTGTAGTAACCCAGATATCTTCTGAGCAAAACATTGCTGATCCTTTTACAAAGGCCCTCACGACTAAAGTGTTTAAAGGTCACCTACAAAGTCTAGGTCTACAAAATTTGTAAACTAGGACAAGTGGGAGAACTTTTGGGTATATGCCCTAGTTTATTGTATTCATATGTTTATTGTACTCATATGTTTCTCACTTAAATTCAACATTGTGATACTCCACTAGGAATTTTAGTTCAAGTGGGAGTTTGTTGGATTTTATGTCCTAAAACTCGTCGTTTGTAAATTAATAAACATCCAGGCATTTATTACAAATGACAACCAGGGATCTTAGTTTATTGGTTTGTGGTAAAGCAATTAAAACATCCAATGTTCCATAGAAAAAAGTGAAGAAAATATCATATATTATTACATCACAAGCGTTTGTTCAAAACTGTGTTCACAAACTAGCGAACCCAACGAGAGTTTAGGGCATCATCCCCAACACTCTCCCACTTGTCCTAAAGCGAGTGGGGTATACAAACAACTAGTACAAAACAATAAACTAGGGCACTAAGGCCCAATACAAAAATATCTCCCACTTGCCCTAGTCCAGTCGTGGGCGGTCCTGTAGACCCATGCTCTTAAGGTGACCCTAACGTTATGCTCCGAAGAGATCTTCATGACTATCACGTCTCCTCGATTCACTATCTCGCGGATGAGATGGTACTTCCCTCTATATGGTTTTCGTGCTTGTGAATCCTGGGCTCTCTGGAGTTTGCCATAACACCACTATTGTCACAATAGAGAGTGATGGGCCTAGACATGTCTGGAACAACTTCCAGATCTATCAGGAACTTCCTGAGCCAAATGAATCCTGGGCTCTCTGGAGTTTGCCATAACACCACTATTGTCACAATAGAGAGTGATGGGCCTAGACATGTCTGGAACAACTTCCAGATTTGTCAGAGACGTCCTGAGTCAAATGGCCTCCTTAGCAGTTTCACAAGCCGTTACGGCCTCCATCGTGGAGTCGGTGATGCACTCTTGCTTAGTGCTTCACCACACTACTGCTCCTCCATTAAGAGTAAAAATTGACCCTGAAGTGGCTTCCTAGAGTCCTTATCAGTCTAAAAGTCAGAATCCGTGTATCCAGTAAGGATCAAATCCCTAGTTCCATACATGAGCATGTAGTCCCTCGCTCTCCGAAAATACTTGAGGATGTTCTTGATTGCGATCCAATGATCCTGTCCTAGGTTAGACTGATACTTACTGACTATTCTCACAGCATAACAGATGTCTGGTCTAGTACAGAGCATCACATACATCAAACTGCCAATGGCAAATGCATATGGGACCCGTCTCATCTTCTCAACCTCTTGAGATGTCTTAGGACACATTTCCTTAGACAAAGTAACTTCATGCCTGAACGGCAGTAGGCCCATTTTGGAGTTCTGCATCGAGTACTTGAGCAACATCTTGTCAATGTACGACGCTTGAGATAGCGCTAGCACTTTGTTCTTTCGATCCCGAAAGATCTAAATACCAAGAACAAACTAAGCCTCTCCCAAATATTTCATTTGGAACTAAGTCACTAGCCAGTGCTTAATTGCAGTTAGTAGTCCTACATCATTCCCAATGAGTAGAATATCGTCTACATACATCACTAGAAAAACTACTGAACTGCTGATGATTTTCTTGTAGACACAAGGTTCATCAACGTTTTGGTCAAAGCCGTACGATTTGATCGCAGTATCAAATAGAATATTCCAAGATCGAGACACTTGTTTAAGCCCATAAATGGATCAATTCAGTTTGAAAACCTTTCGCTCTTGACCTTGGGCAATGAATCCCTCGAGCTGTACCATATAAATGGTCTCCTAAAGATTGCCATTCAGAAAGGCAGTCTTGATGTCCATTTGCCAAATCTCATAATCATAATAAGCAACAATGGACAGGAGGATTCGGATCGACTTTCACATGACAACAGGCGAGAAAGTCTCCTCATAGTCGACTCCTTCCACCTGGGTATAAACCTTTGCCACAAGTCGAGCCTTGAAGGTTTGCACCTTTCCATCAGCACCTTGTTTCCTCTTATAGATCCATTTGCAACCTGTAGGTCTGACCCTATCAGGCTGATCTACAAGATCTCATACTGAGTTGAAGTACATCGACTCTATCTCAAGATCCATGGCTTTGACCCATTCATCCTGGTCAACATCCTCCATTGTCTTTTAATAAGACAACGGATCCTCACTGTCGTCATCGGCTACCATAGCCAGGATTTTTGTGAAACCCACATAGCGAACGGGTGGGTTCGCAACCCTCTCACTGCATCGAGGTTCCCTCAACTCTTGAGGTGGAACCGACCTATCAGATGAACTATCATCAACAACTCTTACTGATGAAACAGGTTCTTCATCAACTCTTGTTGAAGTTCCAGTAGTTTCGTTGGAAAGCTCATATAACACGACCTTACTACATGGATTGTGTTCCCTAATATGATCCTCATCCAGAAAGGTAGTGTTCATTGAAACAAACACTCTATTTTCCGTCGGATCATAAAAATAACCCCCCGTGTACCTTTGGGGTAGCCTACAAAGAGGCATAACCTCGACCATGGTTCCAATTTCTTTGGATTAGCTTCAAGCACATGTGTTGGACAACCCCATATGCAGAAGTGACGTAAACTAGCTTGAAACCCGTTCCACAACTCCATAGGTGTTCTCGCAACGCTCTTGGAAGGAACACGGTTGAATATATACACTGCAGTTTCCACTGCAAAACCCCAAAACAAGTTCGGTAAGGAAGCGTAACTCATCATTGACCGAACCATGTCCAACAAGGTTATGTTTCTCCTCTCCACTACACCATTCTGCTGAGGCTGTCTCTTATACACATCTAGATGTGTATAAGAGACAGGTCTAGGAAGGAACACCATTAAAGATATACACTGCAGTTTCCACTGCAAAACCCCAAAACAAGTTCGGTAAGGAGGCGTAACTCATCATTGACCGAACCATGTCCAACAAGGTTATGTTTCTCCTCTCCACTACACCATTCTGCTGAGGTGTATCTGATGCTGAGAACCCGTCACGAACAATACATGGAAACAAGAACACCCAACGATAACACCACCAATCAGAACCTTCTATATTCTCTTTTGGGTGGAGAATTCTCAGGAGGTGTGGGCTCTAAGTTTTGGGAGAGGGATGAAGAATTTGAGAGAATTTTTTATGGAAGAACATCGACTAAAAAAAAACATCTCCATTATGTGTTTTTGGTCATGGAGAAGAAAACCCCCAACCACTTCTCGTCTCACGTTCAAACTTAAGAAAATTGTGGGAGGGAGTTATTCAACTCCCTCCTTTAATTAAATTTTAAAACTAATTTTAAATTTAATTAAAATAATATAAATTATGTAATAACTCATTTATCATATAACATATATTATACTAAATATTTTATCAAATATAACATATAATTCATAGTTTATATTATACCAAATAAAACATAACTATAGTTTGAAATTCTCTCATTAAACCTATGATATTTAATATAAATCAAATTCATATTAAATTTAATCTATAGTATTTGATGGAATGTACAAGCATGCAGCGGAAGCAATCAAAATCAATAAACACTCTAATTACATTTAATTTGAGTTCTAAAAGCATGCAAACACAGTTTTTCAAACAAGAGGGTTTCTAGAACATATACCTTTGAAGAATTCTCCAAATCCAAGTTGCTCTTCACAAATTTGACCTTTCAAATCAGCAGTAGACCACCAAGAGATCTTCTCTACTATTCTTCAACTTGGATTTGAGTGGTGGAACTCAAATTTTCAGTGAATTGTGAATGGAATTGGAAAGTGTTTTAAAGATAGAGAGAGTTTTTGTTGAATTACCAAAATTCAGTCTTCATCCCTTTTATCTCAGAAATTCTAAGCTTTTTATGTATCATATACATGCAAGCACTCACACTATCAGCCACATGACACTTCAAATGGCAATATCAAGTGAGCTAGGTGTTGGCATTTGGGATAATCTACTTCAACACTTCAAAAGTTGGGTAATCTCACTAACTCAAATTGATTTTTAATTTTAATTAATTCCAAATTAATTAAAACCAAATTTCAAATTCTAAATTTGAAAATTTGACAATATTAATTTGATAATTTAAATAATTAATTAAACATTTTTAATTAATGAATTAATTAATAATTTAATATTTAATATTAAATTAACCAAACACCTATTTCAAACATGAATCCTATTCATGTAATTAATACTTAAATCAACATTTAATATATTTTAAACTCTTCACTTACGTTTAATTTCGATAAATTAAACATTAATTATATCGAATATAATTATCTAAACCCTAATTTAAAATTTAACAATTCAAATTTAAATCTTAATTTAAAATTTGAACACTTCAAATTTAATTTTCAAATCGAATTTGACCGCTTCAAATTCACTTAATATACTAATCCAAGATGTACGAGCTAGTAGAGGGACCTTATGGACCTACAAATCATGAGCTCCAACGACTTGAGATTAATTGGCTAAATTCTTTAGATCAAATTAATCAATATTCGTTAACTATCGAGACATACTACTATAGCTTAGTAGTTGCACTCTTCTCACTGTAGATATATTTCTGTCAACTTGATTTAACCATAACTAGTAAGTTGACCCTTCACAAGTTGTTCATAATAACGACTGAGTCAAAAGTTGTTTTACCCCCAAAATTACATCTTGTTTCTTAAGTCCCACTGATTCTCTAATGAATAATTGGTTTGTGATCCAATCACTAAACTGAGTCCCTCTCTGGCCAATGAGAGTACTTTAAGAGAACAACTTCTCTACTATCCTTAAATCGGGTAGGTGTGAATTCCGTCTTGTACACTATGTCCCCAATTATCTACCCGATCTTACCCCTAAAATGAGAGACTTATTGAGCTAGCACTGTTGAGCCAACCCTCACCTATGCATATCTAAGGATAATCTTAAATAAACAGGAGTTCATAGTTAGCTCAGGATTAAGGTCGAGTTACCTAGATCATCACTTTGAAACAGTCAGTTTTAAATAGTAAACAACGTTATAAGGTAAGAGTGACTTATTTTTTCGTTTGATCTTATAAAAACTCATTGCATAGGACACCCCCGCTCCTCATGTCAATACATGAATGAATCAAGATCATATCGTTTGTAGCACTTTACAACAAATTGTAACAACTACAAAGTGATTCGCATCCGATAGTGTTACCAGAATAAGGAACCTACTTATTTGTATACTATAGACTGTTTTAACTATTTCTTGAACTCGATCCACTCTTATTCATTACATAAAATTCAAGTATTCTAATAGTCACGAATCTTTAGTTTATTGGATTTCGTCTTTGCAATTTACATATTCAACAATAGTTTTATTGAATAAACTTCAATAACATCTTTATTGATAATAGAATATGTTTATTATTACAAACTGCGAGATTTAGGACATACAACCCAACAGTATTTACTTGAATCTAATTCATATCATTAATATTTGAATCATATTTAAATATTTATTTTCTCTCAAATAAACTTTATATTATAATGTATCAAATACATTATATTCATTATATCACATATAATTAATTTAAACTAATTATATCACACATAACTAATTCTCTCAATTAATTTGAACAATTTAAATTAATCTAAAATTAATTCTTAATAATCCCTATTGAGCTACAGAGGGGACCTTATGGACCTGTAGATTGAAGCTCCAATGGTATTTGAATAATTAATTAAACTCTTTTAATTAAATTATTCAACATCCATTAACTGTCGGTCGCTCCACTAAAGACCGATAGTTGCACTCTTCACACTACAAATATATTTTTGTGTCCATTGGATATAACTAGTCAACAATGCGATGACCCTTCACAAATTGGTCTTAAGTACAGTTGGACCAAAATGACCATTTTGCCCCTATAGTTACATCTAACTCCTTAAGTACCACTGATTCCTCTAATGAACAATAAGTCATCGTCCAACTTTGAACAAACCCCTCTTGGGCGAAGAGAGAGCTGACACCACATTGTTTAATCCCCAGAATCAAACCTTAAGAGAGCAATTTATCCACTTACCCAGACGTTAAGGAATGGGTGAATTTCATCTTGTGTAGTTGTGTTCCCAGCTCCTCAATCAGAGGAATCCTCAAAATGATAGGCTTATTGAGTCGGAAATCTGATAACCCTCACCCATACAAATCAAGGATCGCCTTTATGGACAAAAGTTCACAACTCATTCAGGATAACCATAGGTGATATGACCTGAATCCTGAGTGAGTTGTGAACTTCTGCCTATAAAGACGGTCCTTGATTTTTATGGGTGAGAGTTATCAGATTTTCGACTCAATAAGTCTATCATTTTGAGGATTTGTTTGATTGGGGAGTTAGGAACATAGCTACACAAGATGGAATTCACTTATTTCCTAACGTCTGGGTAAGTGGATAAATTGCTCTCTTAAGGACTGATTATGGGGTTTGAACAATGTGGCACCACACTCTCTCTTGGTCCGAGGGGAGTTTGGTCATAGTTGGACTATAACTTATTGTTCATTAGAGGGATCAGTGGTACTTAAGAAGTTAGATGTAACTACGGGGGCAAAACGGTAATTTTGGTCCAGTTGTAGTAACAAGCAATGTGTGAATGGTTATTGCATTGTTGACTGGTTATATCCAATGGACACAGAAATATATCTGTAGTATGATGAGTGCAGCTTTCGGTGTTTAGTAGAGTGACTGACAATTAATGGATGTTGAATAATTTAATTAAAAGAGTTTAATTAATTATTCAAGTACCATTGGAGCTTCAATCTACATGTCCATAAAGTCCCCTTTGTAGCTCAACATGGAATATTGAGAATTAATTTTAGATTAATTTGAATTGTTCAAATTAATTGAAAGAATTAATTATATGTGATATAATTAATTTAAATTAATTATATGTTATATAATGAATATAATGTATTTGATATATTATAATATGACATTTATTAAAAGGAATAAATATTTGAATATGATTCAAATACTAATTATATGGATGAGATTCATATAATTAAATTTAATATGAATTGGATTTATATTAAATACCATGTATCATTGAGAGAAATTAAAACTATAGATTATATTATATTTGATACAATATAAAAACTATAAGTTATGTGTTATATTTGGTATAACATATATTTTAATATATACTATATGATAAGGTGGTTATCGTATATGTGTGTGTGTATATATATATAAATATATGTCTGTATGTATGTATACATATACATATATATATTTCTGTATGTATGTATACATATACATATATATATGTATATGTATGTATGTATGTATGTATATATATTAAATAATTTATTAAATATTTGTTATTTATTAAATTATTTTAAATTCAATTAATTTTTCTTTTTAATAATTGAGAAGGGAGTTGCAACTCTCTCCCCCTCTTTTCTTTCAATTTGATCGTGCTTGTATGTTTTTTTAAGGTGTGGTCTTTATCTTCTTCACAGAAGATTTATAGAAGACAACTCAATCTCTCTGTTTTTCTCTCTAAAATTCACAGAAAAGAAAATTCCTTTCTCAAATCATTCTTCCCTTTTTCCAAAACTCAGAGGTCACAACTCTTGAGTATTCTCTTCCCCTACAGAGAATTTGGAGGAAACTTTTGTGGTGGTGTCCTCGTTTGAATTTTTTTTTTGTTTGTGATCGTTCGTGACCGGAGAGGTGGATTTCGTGAAGATAGTTAAGTTCTTCAAGGGTAATTGTTTTCCTAACCCTTCCTCCTCTTTTCGAAAGCATATTGTAATATAATGTCAATGCATATTTATTTGTACTGTGAATTATCATTCTATGAAAATTTGGGATTGAAAACGATTTCCGCTTCCCATTGAACCTCAAGGTTCCTTCACACTCAATGCTCCCAATGATAAAAGACGGACTATGTGGGTGTAGGGTAGTGTTACAGCGTTGCAATGCTACAAGATTTGACAGAGTGCCTCCAACGTGCGCACAAGGCAGCGTCGCACTAGAGCCTCAACCCTACTCCAACGTTTAAGGGTTGTTGTTGACAAGAGAGTTGCAACGCTCCCAAGAATGTTGCAATGCTCACCTGATTTCCAGATATACTTCTTTTCAATTTAGGTCAGGGGGATATCAATTTTGATGGAGGCCGATCAGAGACTTAGTTTTTTTTTCTTTTCCTTTATCTTTTCCTCATTAATAGGTTAGATTTTTAGTTTTTTTAGTTGTAATCATGAATCAGATCTTATTCTTCAATTTGTCTACGAATTTATGAAGTAATTCCTATCTAAGTTCTTCGAGTAAGAGGTTTCTATGTTCAATTTCTTGAGACTTCTTTAACTGGAATTAATATTCTTTAATTCTATGATTTCTTTGAATCTTGATCTAATTTAGATTTGCATTTATATGTTGGATTGACGATCATACCATAATTGCATATCTTTGTTAGTTAATTTCAAGCTCGCGCATTTCCTTATGTTTGTTTATCCTAGAATTTACCCCAGTAGCATAGGATTGAATGTGAATTCTTTGATTCAACCTAGGTTCAAAGAACAATTTGATTAATTGAATAAGGTCGTCCAATCAATAGTCAACACAATTGAATCCTAAATCTTCATGCAAATGAACTTTATTTCTATATGGACGCTATCGAACCCAAATAGAGTTAAGAGCATATAGTTTAATTAGGGAATGACTTTCCATACTTAGGACGCTTGATTGATTTGGTTTTAATTAGTTGTCGGCCTTTGTAGAGACTAGTTAAATCAAATTGATTTAGTTGTTGTGCATGCATAGAATGGAATGTTTGTTTAACTAATGAACTCCATGATAGAAATTGCATGGAATTCTCCCTCTTACTCTAGAAATTAGGTAGACTCAAATCTTAGATTACATTTACCCTTTGTGTTTTAATTTTCTGCATGTTTTCATTTTATCCAAAACCAAAACTCTCATTTTGACGGTTTTTTAAGTCAAATTTAGCTTACGAGAGATTTAATTCTTGGCCTCTTTGTAGTTCAACCCCCTGCTTGCCAATTGTGTTACCTAGTAGTATAAGTAGTGGTTCAATGAATTATAAGTATATTATTTGTTTGGGTTTGAGTTTATTGATGACATAAATTCGACCCAACAATACCTCAAATGGAATGCTATTGTGATCAAGTCTAAATAATGCTACATGTGTTACAAAGTTTATGCATGATTCATTTTAAAAAGAATATTATGTTTGACCATTAATTTGATTGAAGTTGAAAAGTATTATAATTACTTTCAGTTTAGTTTGGCCATGTAACATTATTTGTTGGCAACATGAAAACATACAAATTCATTATTTAGGAAGCTTGTATAATTTGATAGTAATTTGAGATATTGCCTAACCTATAAAATATGTGATATTTTATAAGATATGAGGACTTATGCCCAAAGTAGATACAATAACATACTATAATGAAGTATCGAACAAAGTTGTAGTGGAACCTCGTAAGTAGTCATAGTGTGATCCATGACTAAACTCTATCGAATAGTGGCTACTTTAGGGGAGGTTCAGTGTTGGATTATATCATCACGAAACCGAAGCGATGGGGATCAATAAGCACTCTAATTCATTAATTTTTTGCAGAAACGAAAGCATGCTCTAGCAGAAATAAATGGGTTTCAAGTCATACCTTTGAAGAACCTTTGATATCTCGATTTTCAGCTGCAAATTCCTCTAAATCTTGTTGCAGACCACCACAAGATCTTCCCTACTATTCTCTTGGTGCTCTAGATTGAGTTGTGGGACTCAAAATAAGCTAAAATCAAGGGAACTTGAAGAATACTCACAGCAGCAACCAATGAAGAACTCCTTCAACCGAATTTTTTAACAAAAATTCTTATGATTGCATTGCCTCAAATTCACTCCAATATCTTCAATATATTGCAGACGATCATGCAAAGAGAATGACTGCTTGAGATGCAGCTCACGTTTGGAGTAATTGAAGTTTGAAGATGGTGGGTTTAGTGTGAGCTACTTGAAGATGAAGATGGAAAACTCATTTTCCATTTGTGTAATTTTCTATTTCCAAAATCCAAAATTTGATTTTAAAACCACAATTTGATTTAAAAAATCAAAATTTATTAATTTTACAAATTAATTTCATAAATTAATTTTTTAATAAAATTAATAAATAATTATTTAAACAATTTAAATAATTCTAAGTAATTTAATATCCAATATTAAATCAATTTTACACAAATCCATCTTCATATATTTAAATCATATTTAAATATAAATTCTCCAATTCTGTTTGATTCTAATTTGAACGTTTCAAATTAGCTTATCACGCTACTCTAGAGCTAATCCATTTCTGAGCTAGTAAAGGGACCTCCTGGACCTACAGATCATGGGCTCCAACGATCCGAGATTAATCGGCTAAACTCATTAGACCAAACTAACCCCCATTCGTTAACTAATGGGTCACTTCATTAAAGCCCACAGTTGAACTCCCCTCACTGTAGATATATTATGTCCACTCAATATAACCATGATTAGTAAGTTAACCCTTCACAGGTTGTTCGTAATAACGGCTGGGTCAAATCTCTGTTTTACCTCCAAAATTACCTCTTGTTCCTTAAGTCCCATTGATCCCCCAATGAACAATTGTTTTGTGATCCAATCAACAAAACTGAGTCCCTTCCGGACCAATGAGAGGGTGAGGCCCCTTGTTCAAGACCCAGAATCAGCACTTAAGAAAACAATCTCTCTACTATCCCTTATAACGGATAGGAGTGAATTTCGTTTTGTACCCTATGTCCCCAACTATATATCCAGTCTTACCCCTAAAATGGGAGGTTATTGAGCCGGCATTGTTGAGCCAACCCTCACCTATGAAAATCTAAGGATAATTTCAAATAAACAGGAGTTCATAGTTCGCTCCGAATTAAGGTCAAGTTACCTAGGTCATCACTTTGAAATAGTTGGTCTTAAACAGTAAACAACGTTATAAAGTAAGAGTGACTAATTTCATGGTCCAATCTTGTACAAACCTTTTTACACAAGGACACCTCCACTTCTCATGTCCCAACATAAACGAATTAGGATCACTTCGTTTGTAACACTTTACAACTCTTTGTAACAACTACAGAGTAGGTCGTATCCAATAGTGTTACCAGAATAAGGTATCCAACCTTATTCATATACTATAGATCATTTTGACTATTTACTCGAACTTGATCCATTTTTATGTCTCCACATAAAGTTCAAATATTCATCCAATAGTCAAGGGACTTTTAGGTTTATTGGATTTCTATTAACCAAAACATCTATTCAATAACACCTTATTCTTGACCGATGAACATAAACATGTTCATTTTCTAGAGATGACAGGTGGAGATTCCCATTTTAGGTGGGAAATAGGGAAGAGATTGGGGAAAAATTTTGGTAAGTTAGATAAGGATGAGGAATCTCATGCGTTAAAAAATTTTCATCCCGTCCCTGCTCCATTTGCCTCTTTTTCAATTTTATTATGTTATTATTATTATATAAATATTATATTTAAGTTTAAACTTTTATTGTTTAATGATCAAGCTAATGAATAAGTTTATATTGAACATGTAGATTTAGATTATAAATATGGATAATTTGATAGATAATTTATAAACAAAATTGAGTAATTTTTCTTTAAATTCAAATTTTCTATATGGTCATTTGAATGAAAATTTTAAGTGTACTAATTAAAAAAATTTAATAGAATTTGTTTGATTTTTTTTAAAAAACAAAATAGGTGATATTTGAATCTACATCCCGTGGAATCTTATAAAATTAAATGAAAATTTTCGAACAACGAAGAAAAGCACACACGAAGACAAGAAAACCTTTACTTTATCTTGCCAAAAAGTGAACCAACCAAAGTTTAAAAGGTTTTTGACGAAAATATTGAAATCTTACTTTTACATAAATTTCAATGAAAATATAGATAAATTTTTATTTCGACGATATTTTTAAAAAATTATAAAAAAAAAGAAGATAAATACTTATATTAGTGATATTTTATTGTTAATTTTAATATTTCAAAGATTTTTCTATAATACATTGTTCGATTTACTTATCATGTCGATGTCGAAACCATAAAAACACACCAATATTGTTGTAAGAAATTTAATATTATATAACCAGTTTAATAACCAACACTAAGATCAGTCATTTCATTCTTCTTTATAAAAGAAAGTCTTGTCTTTACCTTAGCAGTTACCCTAACCATTTTCTCTCTTGTTCTCAGAGAAATTCCAGTCGATGTCTTCCAAGTGAAAAACATGAACGTTATCATTCGCATCTCGTCAACGTCGACGATTTTCCCGGTGAAAATTTATCGGAAATTCATTTTCTCGACGACCTATCTTCCGTTCTGTACTTACAATTCAACCTGTACGGCTCCCACATCGAACGATTCCGACCCACTAATCATCTCAGACCTTATTTCCAGGCAACAATGGTCAACCCTCAAATCCCATTTCAAATTCAAAAGTCCCGTCGATTTTCTTCACCAATTGCTTGGTTCGGGAGCCGTCGACCCATTGCTTGTTCTCAGGTACTTCAATTGGTCCCAGAAAGAGCTTAAAGTTAATTACAACATCGAACTCTTTTGCAGACTCATACATTTATTAGCCAATGCTAAATGTTACCCCAAAATTCGATCATTTCTCGACTCTTTTGTAAAGGGTGAAACAAATTGCTCGATTTCTTTGATTTTTCATACGCTTTCGGTGTGTAGTGATCAATTTTGTGCTAATTCGATAATTGCTGATATATTGGTGTTAGCTTATGTGAAAAATTCGAAAACGGTTTTGGGATTGGAGGCGTTTAAGAGAGCTGGTGATTATGGGTATAAGTTATCTGTGTTATCTTGTAACCCATTGTTGAGTGCCTTGGTGAAGGAGAATGAATTTGGGGATATGGAATTTGTGTATAAAGAGATGATTAGAAGGAAAGTTAATCCTAATTTGATTACATTTAATATTGTGATTAATGGGTTATGCAAGGTTGGGAAATTGAATAAAGCTGGAGATGTTATTGATGATATGAAAGTATGGGGATTCTGGCCCAATGTGGTTACCTATAACACTCTCATTGATGGGTACTGTAAAATGGGTAAGGTTGGGAAGATGTATAAAGCTGATGCTATTTTGAAGGAAATGGTGGCAAATAAAGTTAGCCCAAATGATGTAACTTTTAATACATTGATTGATGGGTTCTGTAAAGATGAAAACGTATTGGCTGCATTGAAGGTGTTTGAGGAAATGCAGAGTCAGGGTCTGAAGCCTACTGTAGTAACGTACAATTCTTTAATTAATGGTTTGTGCAATGAAGGAAAACTGAATGAGGCAAAAGTTTTGCTTGATGGAATGCTGAGTTCAAACTTGAAGCCTAATGTCATTACTTATAATGCCCTGATTAATGGGTATTGTAAGAAGAAGTTATTGGAGGAAGCTAGGGAGTTGTTTGATAATATTCGAAAACAAGGGCTGGCTCCTAATGTTATAACATTTAATACATTACTTGATGGATATTGCAAGTGTGGGAAGATGGAAGAGGCATTTTTGCTGCAGAATTTAATGTTAGAGAAAGGATTTCTCCCAGATATCTCAACCTACAATTGTCTTATCGTTGGTTTTTGTAGGGAGGGAAAAATGGAGGAAGTCAAGAAGCTTTTAAATGAAATGGAACGTAGGGGTGTGAAAGCAGATACGGTGACTTACAATATTTTAATAAGTGCATGGTGTGAGAAAAGGGAGCCAAAAAAGGCAGCACGGCTCGTTGATGAGATGCTTGAAAGGGGATTACAGCCAAGTCATTTGACATTTAACATCTTGTTGAATGGTTATTGTATGGAAGGAAACTTAAGGGCTGCTTTGAATGTGAGGAAGCAAATGGAGAAAGAAGGAAGATGGGCTAATGTGGTAACTTATAATGTGTTGATTCAAGGTTATTGTAGAAAAGGAAAATTGGAAGATGCAAATGGACTTCTTAATGAAATGCTGGAGAAGGGATTAATACCGAATCAAACTACTTATGAGATAATTAAAGAGGAAATGATGGAGAAAGGGTTTCTCCCTGATATAGAAGGCCATCTTTATCAAGTCTCCCGCTAGAAGTTAATCAATGACGTCTCAACTCTACCAGTGTAATAAACTGTATAGACTTTGTAAGTCGCTGATCTGGCCGACATGATCAGAGCTAGAGGACATTCAAGGTAACTAATATATCCAGGAGGGAAAGAGACACCATCTTTAGTATTTGAGAGCTTGTGATGTTGTGTCTTTAAACCTTATAGATGGTATTAAATTTAATCAATCAGGTTAATTTAGTAGTCAATTCTTATGCTGATGCTGATGCCTTCCACATTGTTTCCAGAATAAGGCTCAATGGAGCATCATCATAGCTTGCTTGCTTAGTTACATTTCGACTAAACTTTTTATGTCCGCGACGTGCTTATTATATAATTATTATATGACGATATAGAACAGCATATAAGTTATCATGCTTGCATATCCACCATTTGAGTCTCCAACAATTATCGTTGTTGTTGTAGCCTGCAGGATTGGTGATCGGCAATAATCCCAACTCGGGGATGAATATCTGCAGCAATTGGCGTTTCCCATGTCTTACCACCGATCTTTGCTTCCAATGATGTTGATTGGCTATTTAAGCTTTAAGCTAGTCAATCGACTCCTCATTGTAGAAAGAAGCAGCAGCAGGCATATTATCCTGAGAAACAAGATATGAATCTAGTGTACTGCAATCTTGACCTAATCTGATTTGCCCTGTTGGTTCATATGGAGCTGCATTTTGCCGATTTCCTTCCCTGCTTCATATTAGTCCTGGATATAACATGGAGGTTTGAGTCCATCGGCTGATAAGTTATGGCAATTGTCTGTATCCCGATCCTCGTCCTCAAGTCAGAAGCAAACAGTATCAGCCACAGATCAGGTAGACGTGGAGGTATGACGCGAATGTTGCTACAAAAAGGTCGGTCAATAGCACAGCTATGATAGGAAACTGATCTTTTAAAATGTATTTATTGATAAAGTGTGATTACACGATTGTATATCAAATAGCTAAACGATGGATATATACTTTACTAGATGATGACAACCAGTCAATAACTACACGATCACTTACACTTGTTACGCGTTCACTTACAATTACTAAACAATCGCTTACAATCACTACGCAATCGCTTACAACAACTACACGATCGCCAGGACTCTTCTACACGATTGCCTACTAGATGAAGTAGGCAATGAGTAGTACTCCTCCGCTGCTTCTGCACGATCAGACTAACCCGAACTCCCACACACGAGAGCTCACTCCCCTTACTCAAGATATTCAATTCTTCAATGCCTTCTCTTTTCGTTTCTTTCTTCTTTTAAATCAGAACTTCTCCCAACATAATTGAAAGTCATTTAACTGTGGTCTCCAACCTCTTTAACCGCCGCAACTGCCACTTTTTCTATATTACCCTTATTCTTCCTTCTTTGATATTGCAGTGCAATCAGAGGTCTATCAGCATTATTTCTTTCTTAGATCGCTTTGTCGTCCTATGCATTTTCCACTTTTTGAGTTTGGAATCTTATATATAGTTCAATTGATCTAGGTATTATAAATCTCTCTGCTCAGTAAGAGGTTCGACTTTTCACCCTACCCTTCAATTGAAGTTCAAAAGAAAACGGAAACAGTTAAAACTCTAATTGCAAGTTTAGTATTTCTCTGCATGTCGTAGAAGTTAGCTACTAAGCACATAATTTGAAAAGAGAACACTTTGAGCATTTTCCTTTCTGGTTCTGAAGTTCCAACCCTGCAATTTTGGGAAGACGGGACATAAGAACCAAATGACAACTTTTGTGTTGTAAATGAATCCACTACTTTGAAAGCAAAATCGGTGCGACCTCAGTACTAAATCGTGAAAATCGATTGTTTCTAAGGTTAACACAACTCTCGAAACTCTCGATCGTAGACTTGCACTCGTCGAAGAAGGGGATGGAACCAATGAAAATTGTCCAAAAAAAAAAGAAAAAAAAACAAATATCTTTGAAGAAAATAAAATTCTGTATGTTTTTTTTTTTTCTCAAAACCAAGGTTGACTTTTAAGGATAAAAGAATATCCAATTTTTCAAAGAGTCCCTTTTAGAATTAATTATTTAAAATGGTAATCAATTCTGTGAATTAATCTGCTAATTAATTCTTGGAATTAATTTTAAATAAGGCAGTTTACAAAGTTAAGAGAAAAGTATTAAACATTAATTCTTTTGAGCAATGTTAATATCTTTCTCCCTCTTCATTCCCTAAAAGTCATTCCCAACAGGGGTTTTTTTATTTTTTTTTTCTGTTTCCTATTTTTATTTTTAGGCAAAAATATATTTTTTGTCCTTCGTTTTGATTCTAATGTATAGTTTTCATTCTAAGATATATATATATATATTTTTGTCCTTAGTTTTCTCTTGAGCCACCCAAAAATGTTCCTTAAGTACACGCAGTGCAACATCCCTGTCTCGCATCTATTGGTCCAATGTTGCATTCGAAGTGCAATCATCCCCATATTAGATCAACACTGAAGGAGGGCGTCCATACACAATTTGAAAAGGAGAAAAACTAGTGGAGGCATTATACGTAGTATTACACCAGCACTCCGCTCAATGCAACCAATTAATCCACTCTTTAGGGCGTTCATAGAAACACCTCAAGTACATTTCTACGCTGTGATTCACCACCTTTGTCTGACCATTCGATTGAGGATGATATGTTGTGCTGCGATGAAGCTTGCTACCCAACAACCAGAGCAACTCTTGCCAGAAGTGGCTCACAAACACCTTGTCTCGCTCCAAGACAATAAACTTTGGCACCTCATGCAACTTCACTATTTCTTTACAAATTACATCTGCTACAACACCAACATTCAGAGGATGTTTTAAGGTCAAGAAAATGAGCACACTTGCTCAATCTGTCCACTACAACTAAGATCACATCATACCCCTTGGCTTTGGGTAAGCCTTCAATGAAATCCACCGACATGTTAGCCCATACAACATCAGGAATAGGGAGCGACATTAACAGCCCTGCTGGAGACAATGTCTGGTAGACCACACACTCTTCCACATATTTCTTAACAGCTCTCTTCATCCCTTCCCAATACAACTCTCCTGATACTCTTTTATATGTTCTCAAGAATCTCAAATGATCGCCAAAAACAGAGTCATGTTATGTATGCATGATAGTAGGTATCAAAGATGAAGTACTTGAAAGTACTAACCTCCTTTGTACTTTAGCACGCCCCGACGGAGAGAAAAATCTTGTACTCCGTCCTCCTTCCGTAGTACATGACCCTTAATTCATTGTAACCGATCATCCTGCTCTACTTCCCTCTGAATTATAGCCATATCGATCAAAGTAGGAGCCAACAACTGAGCCAACTGAATTTCCATATCCACTCTGGACAACGCATCTGCGGCCCCATTCTCCAATCCCAGACGATAGACTACTTCAAAATTATAACCAAGTAATTTAGCAACCCACTTCTGATGTTGCGGTTGTATCGTCCTCTACTCAAGCAAAAACTTCAATGCTTTTTTATAAGTTTTAATGACAAATCGTCTTCCCAACAAGTAAGGTTGCCACCTCTGTACGGCCATGGCAACAGCTAACAACTCCCTCTCATATACCGGTTTCACACGGTTTCTCATTGACAGAGTATGGTTGTAAAAAGTAATCGGCCTTCTCTGCTGCACTAGCACAGCTTCTATGCCATGCCCCAAAGCATCGGTCTCCACCTCAAACGGTATATTGAAATCAGGTAACGCCAACATGGGCAATGTCATCATAGCAGTTTTGAGCTTCTCAAAGGCGTATTGAGCTTCCTCCGTCTACTGAAAAGTCCCTCCTTTTAAAATTTGTGTCAATGAAGTTGCTATACTGCCATAATTTTGTACGAATCTCCGATAATAATCAGATAACCCCAAGAACCCCCTCACCTCCTTAATTGTCTTAGGTACTGGCCACTCTAACACTGCTCGCACCTTCTCTGGATCTACCTCCACTCCTTGTTTTGAGATGATATGCCCCAAATATTCCACTCTGTCCTTTGCAAATTGGCATTTCTTCCTATTAGCATAAAGCTTATTCTCCCTTAACACTGATAGTACCACCTCTAGATGCTGCAAATGCTCCTTTAGATTTCTACTATACACTAGTATATCATCGAAGAATACTAACACAAAATGATGTAAGTAAGGCCTAAATATGATATTCATCAGTGCTTGAAATGTGGAAGGTGCATTGGTTAAATCGAAAGACATTACCAGGAATTCAAAATGCCCTTCATGTGTCCAGAAGGCAGTCTTCTCCACATCCCTCAGGTTCATCCTTATTTGATGGTAGTTCGACTTCAAGTCCAGCTTAGAGAATAAAGCAGCTCCATTCAATTCGTCAAAAAGCTCTTCCACCACTGGAATCAGAAATTTTTCTGGAATGGTGGTAGTGTTGAGAGC
>NC_052354.1:44869480-44947313 GCF_009727055.1 Benincasa hispida
CGATTCTCCTCTTGAGACTTAATTCGATCTTCATAGATTTCTCGAGATATTTTCTTACGAAGTTGTTTATGTGATTTTCAACTACAAACGATTAACTATTCCTTCTAATATGAAGTTATGGGTCGCTCCACAGTCAACCAGTATTACCACCGGTTCCCTTTTGATCTCCCCTTTAATCTTCATTGTTCGAGGATTTGTCAACCCCACAACTGAATTCACAGAGAGTTCTGCAATCGACGAGACTTCTTCATTCATGGTCAGCATGTTCAATTCCAGCGTCTTCTCTCTCATTTTGTCTTCTTCGTGTACTTCCAATTCTTCACCGGACGCATGCACAACAAGCAGCCTCAGTTCTCTCAGTACACGCCCTTTGCATCGATATCCCATAGTATACATTTCATCGCATCAGAAACAAAGTCCTTTCTCTCTCTTTGTCTGGAATTCAGCGTCTGTTAACCTCCTTGCCGGAGTTTCTTTCCGGTTATCGTTAGTCGACACACCTTGCAACGTAATTGTCCTCATCGAAAATATCTCTCCAGACTTCCCACATTCTTTCATTTCACTACTACTTCTCGATTTACTTACACTTTCAATATTAAATTTTGAAGAATTCGAGTTTTGGATCTTACCTCCGAACATTCGCTCCCGACCCGCTTCGACCCGTGCATTCTCTCTATCTTCAACACGCTGCGCTAATGACATCATTTGCACTAGCCCCGACGGTTCCCAACATTCGACCTCAGCTTTTATCCACGGTGCTAAACCTTCATGAGTGTCTCTTCCAACACTTTGTTTGGTAGGTGTGGTAATGGCACTACCAATTTATCAAACACATTTCGATATGCTTCTACAGTAGTTTCTTGTTTGATAGCCAAAAATCTACCACAAATTGATCCCTCTCTTAAAGATCGGAATCAAACTAACATTATTCGCTTTAGATCTTCCCAATCTTTAAACGGGTCCCTACCTTTCTTAGATCGATACCAATATAACGCGGCGCCGTCGAAACTCACAACCGCCACCGTCATCTTCTCGGATTCAGTCAATTTATGAATCTGAAAGTAGCGATCTACTCTGAATAGCCACGCATTTGGATCACTTTCACTAAACACCGGCATCTCGAATTTCTTGAATTTTCTTCGATCGTAAGTCACTTCTTCACCTGCTGCTTTATTTGAACTATTCGTTCCACACACATTATTGTTGTTTGATCCTTCAGCCTCTTCCATCATTTTCGTTTTTCCCTTCGCCATTTTCATAACATACGAAATGAGCATTTGTTGATGTTTCTCTGCTTGCAATCCCAATCACTCAATGCTCTTCGCTAATGACACCAAATTCTCCTCTATGGTTGGTAATTTCTGCATTTCAATTCTGAGTCCAGATATCTCTTGGTCTAGCAACTCCAGCTTTTCCTCAAATCGTTTCTGAGCCATGCCTGCCCAAGTTGTTGCTCTGATACCAATTTGATAGGAAACTGATATTTTAAAATGTATTTATTGATAAAGTGTGATTACATGATCGTATATCAAAACTGCTAAATGGTGGACATATACTTTGCTAGACGATGACAACCAGTCAACAACTATACGATCGCTTACACTTATTATGTGTTCGCTTACAATTACTAAACGATCGCTTACAATCACTACACAATCGATTACAATCACTATGTAATCGCTTGCTATCACTACGCGATCTCTTACAATAACTACACGATCGTCGGGACTCTTCTACACGATCGCCTAGTAGATGAAGTAGGCGATGAGTAGTACTCCTCCGCTGCTTCTACACGATCAGACTAACCCGAACTCCCACACACGAGAGCTCACTCCCCTTACCCAAGATATTTAGTTCTTCAATGCCTTCTCTTTTCGTTTCCTTCTTCTTTTAAATCAGAACTTCTCTCAACATAATTGAAAGTCATTTAACTGTGGTCCCCAACCTCTTTAACCACCGCAACTACCACTTTTCCCATATTACCTTTATTCTTCCTTCTTTGATATTGTAGTACAATCAGAGGCCTATCATTACTATTTCTTTCTTAGATCGCTTTGTCGTCTTATACATTTCCCACTTTCGAGTTTGGAATCTTATATATCGTTCAATTGATCTAGGTATTATAAACCTCTCCACTCAGTAAGAGGTTCGACGTTCCACCCTACCCTTCAATTGAAATTCAAAAGAAAACGGAAATAGTAAAAACTCTAATTTCAAGTTTAGTATTTCTCTGAATGTCATAGTGAAGGAACTCTTAACGAAGAGTATCCATGAGCGCGTTCGAGTCTTTTTAATTTCATTGTGACCGAAATTACCATACACGCATTCTAACAAACAGTTATGTAATTTAGATTAATTAACGACATGCTTTGATAAATAAAAGACAAGAGATTGAGTTCACATACCAGTTGAAGACTGTCTTCACAATGAACTCAACCCAGCGGAAGAAAGCCTCTACGTTCTTTATCGTCCAGCAAAACAGTCGGCTACGGCAGCACGATCGTCTACACGAACAGCAGCAAACGAACAAGCACGAGCAAGCAGGAGCGGGGACGACATCACCGTTTAGAGCCTTTAGTATTCTCGGAGTGAGAATCCAAAGCGTGGTCTTTGTTGAATTTGGTTGAGGAAGGAGGAAAGGGTTGATCGTGTAGAACGATAAGCAAGTAGGAGAAGGCTATCGTATAGCAGAGTGCTTATTGTTTAAAGAAAGCTACACGATCGTGTAGGTTTTACTAAGCGATCGTTTAGTAAATGGTAAGCGATCGTTTAGAAAACTCGGCACGCTAAGCGATCATCTAGAAAAGTTGAGCGATCGTTTAGAGACTGCGTGCGATCGTTTAGACGATAGGGTGCTATCGTATAGGCTCTCAGCTAAGCAATCAAAACGTTTTCACACCTTTTGCGATTTTTTCGAACTCTTTGCAAAATGAAACAAATTTTTATTTTATTTTTCAGTTACAATAACCGAATAAGTTTTTCCCACTAACACAAGATCAAGGAGAAGATTTTGTTCAATTATCACATAATTAACCAATTAATTAATAAATGAATATAATCATATTATATTCTTACCCTATAGTTTGATATCACATATCTACTATGGTAATTTCTCCTCCACTTGATATAAATCATATTTATATCTAATTTCCTCTAAAATAATGTATCTCATACATTTAATCAATTATATCATATATAATTAACCAATTCAATTATATCATATATAATCGAACTCCCTCTTGCCAATTTGAACATTTCAAACTGACCCAAAAACTTATTCTCGACTTTATCCAAGCTACCTAGGGCACCTTATGGACCTGTGGCTCGAAGCTCCAATGGTATGTGAATAGCTGACTAAACTTTTTAGGCACGAGATCCACCATCCGTTAACTGCCAGACATTCCACTAAAGACCAGCGGTTGAACTCTTCTTACCACAGATATATTTCTATGTCCATCGGATCTAACCAATTATGAGTACGATGACCCTTCACAGATGCTCGTAAGTACAGCTGGGCCAATTTACTGTTTTTCCCCTACAGTTACATCTCACTCCTTAAGTACCACTGGTTTCTCTAACGAACAATAAAACATAGTCCAACTATGTGTGAACACCTCTAGGGCCAAGAAAAGGTATGTGGTGCCACATCGTTCAAGCCCTAAAATCAACCTTTAAGGGAGCTATCTATCTACTTGCCTCTGCTTGGGGAATGAGTGAATTCCATCTTGTGTAGCTGAGTTCTTAGCTCCTAAATTAGATGAATCCCCAAAATGGTAGTTTTGAATCGGCGACCTGGCCACTCGCACCCATACAAATCAAAGGACCGCCCTCAATGGCAGGGGTTCCTATCTCACTTAGGAGTGAAGTGAAGTCTCTTTCATGAACGGTGTTATATAACGAGATGTTAACACTTCCTGGTCAGGTCTTATACAAACTCTTTGTATAGGACGCGCCCGCTCGCATGTCCCTAACACGAATGATCAGGATCAAACCATTTGTTACAAGTCACAACACTTGTGACCATTCCACAATGCGGGTCGCATCTGTAGCGTTACCAGGATAAGGTTTCCCTCCTATATCCATATACTACAGACCATTTTTGTTATCACTCAAGACATGATCCACTTGTATGTCACCACATACATGCTTAAGTTACATACATATAACTAGGGATTTTATGTTTATTGGTTTGCGATAAAGCAAATAAAACAAATAATCGAGCAAAACAATAAGATGTGAAGTAAATATCATATATTATACAACACAGGCATTCGTACAAACTGTTTACAAACTACAGGACACAAGACTTTAGGGCATCAACCCTAACAATCTCCCACTTGTCCTAAAGTGAAGTGGTATGTACATAAAACTAGTACAAAACAATAAACTAGGCATAAAAGGCCAGTACAAGAAAATCTCCCAGTTGCCCTAGTCCAGCCGTGGGCGATCCTGTAAACTTATGCTTTGAAGGTGACCCTCAAACACTGTAGCTGTGAGAGCCTTCGTAAATGGGTCAACAAGATTGAGCTAATCCATATATCTATTAAGGATCAAATCCCTAGATCCATACATGAGTATGTAGTCCCTCATTCTCTGAAGATACTAGAGGATGTTCTTCACTGCGGTCCAGTGATCCTGGCCTGGGTTAGACTAATACCTACTGACTATGCTCACAGCATAGCAAATGTTTGGACGAGTATAGAGCATCGCATACATCAAATTGCCAACGACAGGCGCATATGGGACTCGTCTCATCTCTTCAACCTCTTGAGGCGTCTTAGGACACATGTCCTTAGACAAAGTGACTTCATGCCTGAACGGTAGTAGGCTCCTCTTAGAGTCCTGCATCGAATACTCGAGCAACATCTTGTCAATGTACAATGACTGAGACAGTGCTAGCACTTTGTTCTTACGATCCCTAAAGATCTGTATACCCAGAACAAATTAAGCCTCTCCCAAATCTTTCATCTGAAATTGGGTCGCTAGCCAGTTCTTAATTGTAGTCAATAAACCTACATCATTTTCAATGAGTAGTATATCGTTTACGTACAACACTAAGAAGACTATTGAAGCGTTGATGATCTTCTTGTAGACATAAGGTTCATCAATGTTTTGGTCAAAGCCATACGACTTAATCGCAGTATCAAACCGTATGTTCCAAGATTGAGACGCCTGTTTCAGCCCATAAATGGACCGATTCAGCTTGCAAACCCTTTTCTCTTGACCTTGGGCAATAAATCCCTCGGGTTGCACCATGTAAATGGTCTCCTCAAGATTTCCATTCAGGAAGGCCTTCTTGACGTCTATTTGCCAGATCTCATAATTATAATAAGCTACAATGGACAGGAGGATGCGGATCGACTTTAGCATGGCAACAGGCGAGAAAGTCTCCTCATAGTCGAATCCTTCTACCTAGGTATAACCTTTTTCCACAAGTCGAGCCTTGAAGGTTTGTACCTTCCCATCAACACCCCGTTTGTGTTTGTAGATCCATTTACAACCTATAGGTCTTACCCCATCAGGCCGATCTACAAGATCCCATACTGAGTTGAAGTACATCGACTCCATCTCGAGATCCATGGTCTTGACCCATTCATCTCAGTCAATTGCCTTCTAATAAGACAACGGATCCTCAACGTCGCCGTCTGCTATCATAGCAAGGATTTTCGTGAAACCCAGATAGCGAACGGGTGGGTTCCCAACCCTCTCACTATGTCGAGGTTTCCTCAACTCTTGAGGTGGAACCTACCTACTAGATGAACTCCTATAAACAACTCTTGCTGATGTAGCAGACTCTTCAACAACTCTTGTTGAAGTTTCAGTAGTTTCATTGGAAAGCTCACGCAACACGACTTTACTTTGTGGACTGTGCTCCCTTATATGATCCCCCTCCAGGAAAGTAGTATTCTTTGAAACAAACACCCTATTTTTCGATGGATCATAAAAATAACCCCCTCGTGTATTTTTGGGATAACCTACAAAGAGGCATAACCTCGACCATGGTTCCAACTTCTTGGGATTAGCCTCAAGCACATGTGCAAGACAACCCCAAATGCGGAAGTGACATAAACTAGTTTTACGCCCATTCCACAACTCCAGAGGTGTTCTCACAACACTCTTGAAGGGAACACAGTTGAGTATGTATACCGCAGTCTCCACTACAAAACCCTAAAACGAGTCAGGTAAGAAAGCGTATCTCATCATCGAACGAACCATGTCCAACAAGGTTCTATTTTTCCTCTCCGCTACACCATTCTGCTGAGGTGTACCCGATGCTGAGAGTTGGGAAATGATTCCATGTTCTATCAAATAGTCTTGGAATCCCGAGTCCAAAAACTCTCCACCTCGATTTGATCAAAGTATTTTAATTTGTCTATCCAATGCATTTTCAACTTCAGCTTTGAACTCTTTGAACTTTTCAAATGATTCAAACTTCCATTGCATAAGATAAACATACCCAAACCTAGAGTAATCATCAGTAAAACTGATAAAATACTCATAGCCACCTTGGTCTCGAACATTTATAGGACCACAAAGGTCAAAATGTACTAACTCAATAGGTTTTTTGGCTCGATAACCTTTTCTAGTAAAAGGTCGTTTAGTCATCTTACCTTCAAGGCAAGATTCGTACACCGGTAATGAATTTTCTTCTAACTCACTTAGAAGTCCATTCTTCACCAATCTCCCAATCCTATTGAGATTGATGTACCCTAAACGAATATGCCGAAGATGGACATTTTCTTTTGGAGAAGTACGTCGACATTATGTTTGAGTTACGGCAGTTTTATACAATTCTGTGTTATGGAGGGAATTAATGGCTAATGGCCTTAGCACATATAAATTATTTTTCAAATAAGCTGTACAAATATTAACACCATCTTTATGAATAAATGCTTTATCCACATTAAAAATAACAGTGTATTTACATTGTAACAAGTACGTTACAGAAATAAGGTTCCTCTTAAGTTCGGGACCAATATATACATCATTCAAAACTAGAAACCTATTCTGTAAAGCTAACTGAAGCCCTCCCACTGCCACAACTGAGACGACATGCCTGGTGCCTACTCGCATCGTCATCTCACCAGCCTCCAGCTGTCGCCAGGATCTAATCCCCTGAAAAGAAGAACAAACGTGATTAGTGGCACCTGAATCAATTATCCAGGCAGAATCATCATTCTTCACTAAACAAGTTTCAAGTACAAGTAAATCATATTTACCATTATCTGCCTTGGCCTTAGCCTTGGCAGCCTTCCTTTCCTTCAGCCAACGAGGACAATTCCTCTTCCAGTGTCCATCTTGGTTGCAGTGGAAACACTTTTCCTTTTCAACCATCGGTGGACGCATTCTTGGGGCGACAGGCGGTGGGTTAGCAGGCACCTTCCCTTTTCCCTTACCACTCTTCTTCTTTTTCCCTTTTGTAGATTTAGAAGTAGAAGGTGCAGACTTCGTTCATGAGGTCAAACCTTTATGGAACGTCCTGGAGGATGAAGCAACATTTACCTTACCCTTCTTCCTCTCCTTACTTTTCAGTAAGGATTGGTAGGTCTGCAACTTGTTGAGGAGAGTTGTAAGGTTATATTTCACTTTGTTAAGTATCACATTACTAACAAAGTGCAAGAATCTCTCTGGCAAAGAATGCAGGACTATGCTAACCTGGTTGCCTTCATCGATGGTAGACCCATTCAACTCTACCATATTGAAGTGAACCATCATGTTAAGTACATGTTCACGAATAGAGGTGTCTTCTTCCATTTTGGAGTTGAATATGTACTTTAAAGCCTCATGCATAAGCTGTTCAGATGGTTGTCCAAACATCTCCCGCAGGGACTCCATGATCTCACGTGCTGAGACATGGGCTCATGTTTCTTGGCCAAGACTTCAGAAAGTCTTACCAAGATATAGGCTCGAGCTTTGTCATTCGCCCGTGTCCATTGCTCGTATGCCTTTCGAACATTTCGAGCGCCATTGGGAGCTGGAATAGGAGGATAGACCTCCATAAAGACAAACATGAGATCCTCAAAGATAATAATCATCGTGATCATTTGTTTCCATGTCGAAAAGTTATCGTCAGTTAATTTTTTGTCACTAAGCAAAGCTAATGTGGCTGTGGCCATTTTGAAAACTTGTTGCTGAAAATACGAACAAAACTTTATTAGATTTTGCTAAACCACATTGAACCAATTAATTTTGCAAAATAGTTTCAAGTACCCTAAGTGAAAGACTTCTATTTTGCAATGATGCCCAGTGAGGTAGGACAAACGTCACCGGTGGGGTGATCAGATGCCCCTTCGCTGGGATTGAGACATTCTCAATCATTATGTAGAACTAACTCTTGGAACTGAACCTAACAACCACCATTTATTCGGTCCAGAACTGTTAACCTTTAACAATTCCGCGTAAGTGTGACCCCTCACTTTTGGTCCCGCCTTAATGAGCCCACCGTAGGGAAGAAGCAGATTAGGACAAAAGACTAAGTTACCTTATCCTCTTACAGGAGATCAAATAAAGAAACGCGCAAAACTGCCATCCTATAGGGGACGCTCCCAGGATGCCTCGAGGTGATGTGCAGTAACTTTATTCAATCCAACGAGGGAGACCGAGGATATGCTGTTGCACTTCCCACTCCCACTTACTATGAATACTCTCTCCATCCACCTTGATATTGACCTACCTAAACACCATCCATCAGGGGGACACACAAAGGTGCCTCGAGGCTGAGGGTAGATGTCACGGTGTAGACTATATAGGAGAAATGTGAAAGGTTTAAGTGAAGCATCTTATGCTTCAAGTACCTCCCACTAAATGTTCTACCTGGGGGTTCATTAATCTAGACAATCTGGCTACTTATTTTAGTCTAAGTCGTCTTTTTAAGTTTGCTCATAAACAACTTTTGTCTATGGAATTTGAACAAGTTCAAGTAGTCACATTTAAACACTTTAATGGATTGTCCTTAACTTCCATGCATGCATCAAATCTATCTAATTCACCTTTCCAAGTAAGTTCCCATGTAGAGGTGTTACGTTTCCGTCAACTTAAATACCTCAGCCTAGATAGAGCCCACCTTAGACAAAAGGTCCTTTATAGATAGATTTGCTATACTTTAACCTTTTATTAGTCAATTTAGTCCTATTAAACTAATTAAAAGATTAAATTCTTAGGGTTGCTAATCATATTAGAACAGTGATCTTAGGTCTATGTGATTCAAGTTTTAAACATTTTTAAACCATGAATTAACACTAAGTGAGCATGCATGTCTTTCTTATTGCTTTTGTTCTAATATCTAACCTTTAAAAAGAAACAATTAAAAATACATCGCGCACAATTAGGTGTTTATAACGCTTATAAAGTAACCTATGTGTCATGCTTCATGCAATGTCCGGTTATTACTATACATAACTTTTATATACGCATAATAACCAAGCAAACATGTTTTCCATTCACCCTTATACTATAACAATTATAATATAAAGATGATGCATGTCAATGTTTTTTATGCATGCATAAATATAACTCTTATATTATATGATGCATGAGCATGCTCTTACATAATTAAATCATGCTTTTCTAAATTATAACAATTACAATAAAGAAATGATGCATGACCAATGCATAACCTAAGGTGGGATTTACTATATGTGGATACCATATGACATATAAAAAACCATACATCGCATATAATAAACCAAGGATTAATGGACCGGGATGAGCCTTTACAAAAAATCGGAATGAAATAACCCTATTTATTACATTTCCCATCGAACAAACCGATTCACAAACGAACCAGGTCTTGAACCACCAGCAGAATTCCATCGTTTGGTAAACGCCAAAGGTAAACGATCGCTCAGCGCACACAAGACGATAGACACAATAGCTAAACGATCGTTTAGACAACAATGAGGCTGCGAAGTCTGATCGTCTAGGTGATTGCTTAACGCGACGAGAAGTAAACGATTTACCGTGCGTTGCTAAGTGATCGTTTAGTCAGTTACTAAGCAATGAAGCTTGTTGAGCTAAGCGATCGTCTAGTGCGTGTGTGCGTTAAATGATACCCGAGCATTCGATACATAGCAATCACTTACCCCATTGTCTACACGATCCGATCAACCCTTGATCGTCTTTTTCCTCGAAGAACAGCAAGCCTTGCTCCGATCTTCTTCACGAACGACTCAAGACTCAAACTGACTTTGAATTACGGACTCGATAATGATTAATAATGCCCAAAAACGTAGGGACCTTTACAATCAACCGAAAATGCAAAAGAATTAAATCAAACTGAGGCTAACATCCCAGAAAACTCCATTAATTCGCACATTCGTAACAATTTAACAATTAAACAGAGCAGATATGTACCCACCAAGAATGTATATACAATTCGTTGTAAATGAAATTGGAATATCATAATTTGGCTATGATACCAACTGAAGGAACTCTTAACGAAGAGTATCCATGAGCGCATTTGAATCTTTTCAATTTCATTGTGACCAAAATTACCACACACATATTCTAACAAATAGTTATGCAATTTACACTAATTAACAACATCTTTGTTAAATAAAAGACAAGAGATTGAGTTCACATACCAGCTGAAGACTGTTTTCACAACGAACTCAACCCATCGGAAGCAAGCCTCTACGTTCTTTATCGTCCAGCAAAACAGTTAGCTACGGCAGCACGATTGTCTACACGAATGGCAGCAAACGAACAAGCACGAGCAAGCAGGAGCGGGGACGACACCACCACTTAGAGCCTTTGGTATTCTCAGAGTGAGAATCCAAAGCGTGGTCTTTGTTGAATTTGATAGAGGAAGGAGGAAAGGGCTGATCATGTAGAATGATAAGCAGGTGGGAGAAGACTATTATATAGGCGGAGTGTTTATTGTTAGAGAAAGCTACACGATCGTGTAGGTTTTACCAAGTGATCGTTTAGTAGATGGTAAGCGATCGTTAGAAAACTCGGCACGCTAAGCGATCGTCTAGAAAATATTATCGATCGTTTAGAGACTGCGCGATCGTTTAGATGCAGGGTGTGCGATCATTTAGATGATAGGGTGCTGTCGTATAAGCTCTCAGCTAAGCGATAAAAACATTTTCCCACCTTTTGCGATTTTTCCTAACTCTTTGCAAAATGAAACAAATTTTCATTTTATTCTTCAGTTAAAATAACCAAATAAGTTTTTCCCACTAGTGCACGATCGAGGAGAAGATTTCGGTCAATTATCACATAATTAACCAATTAATTAATAAATGAATATAATCATATTATATTCTTACCCTATAGTTTGATATCACATATCTACTATAGGAATTTCTCCTCTACTTGATATAAATTATATTTATATCTAATTTCCTCTAAAATAATGTATCTCATATATTTAGTCAATTATATCATAGGCAATTAACCAATTCAATTATATCATATATAATCGAACTCCCTCTTGTCAATTTGAACATTTCAATCTGACCCAAAAACTGATTCTCGACTTTATCCAAGCTACTTAGGGGACCTTATGGACCTGTGGCTCGAAGCTCCAACGGTATGTGAATCGCTGTCTGAACTCTTTAGCCACGAGATCCACCATCTGTTAACTGTCAGACATTCCACTAAAGACCAACGGCTAAACTTTTCTTACCACAAATATATTTCTGTGTCCATCGGATATAACCAATCATGAGTACGACGATCCTTCACAGATGCTCGTGAGTACAGTTGGGCCAATTTACCGTTTTTCCCCTGTAGTTACATCTCACTTCTTAAGTACCACTGATTCCTCTAATGAACAATACAACATAGTCCAACTATGTGTGAACACCTCTCAGACCAAGAGAAGGTGTATGGCGCCACATCGTTCAAGCCCTAGAATCAGCCCTTAAGGGAGTTGTCTATCTACTTACTCCTACTTCGGGGAAAACGGAATTCCATCTTGTGTAGCTGAGTTCTTAACTCCCAAATCAGACGAATCCCCAAAATGGTAGGTTTGAATCGGCGACCTGGCCACTCGCACCCATACAAATCAAAGGACCGCCCTCAATGGCAGGAGTTCCCAACTTACTCAGGATTGAGGTCATGTTAACCTATGATCTGTCTCTTATACACATCTAGATGTGTATAAGAGACAGATGTTAACCTATGGTCATCCTAGTGAAGTGAAGTCTCTATCATGAATGGTGTTATATAACGAGACCTTAACACTTCGTGGTCAGGTCTTATACAAACTCTTTGTATAGGATGCTCTCACTCCCATGTCTCCAACACGAATGATCAGGATCAGACCATCTGTGACAAGTCACAACACTTGTGACCATTCCACAAAGCAAACCGCATCCGTAGCGTTACCAGGATAAGGTTTCCTTACTATATCCATATACTACAGACCATTTTGGTTATCACTTAAGACATGATCCACTTGTATGTCACCGCATACATGCTTAAGTTACATACAGATAACCAGGGATTTTATGTTTATTGGTTTGTGGTAAAGTAAATAAAACAAATAACTGAGCAAAATCAAGATGTGAAGTAAATATCATATATTATACAACACAAGTGTTCGTACAAACTGTTTACAAACTACAAAACATGAGACTTTAGGGCATCAACCCCAACACATAGAAGCTAGCTACTAAGCACATAACTTGAAGAGAGAACACTTTGAGCATTTGCCTTTCTAGAACTGAAGTTCTAACCTTGCAATTTTGGGAAAATGGGTCTGTAAGAACCAAATGACAACCTTTGTGTTGTGGATAAATCCACTACTATGAAAGCAAAATCGGTGCGACCTCAGTACTAAATCGTGAAAATCGATTGCTTCTAAGGTTAACACAACTCTCGATCACTGACTTGCACTCGTCGAAGAAGGGGATAGAACCAATGAAAATTGTCAATATATATATATATATCTTTGAAGAAAATAAAATTCTGAATGTTTTTTTTTTCCCAAAACCAAGGTTGACTTTTAAGAATAAAAGAATATCCAATTTTTTAAAGAGTTCCTTTTAGAATTAATTATTTAAAATGGTAATCAATTCTGTGAATTAATCCGCTAATTAATTATTGGAATTAATTTTAAATAAGGCAGATTACAAAGTTAAGAGAAAAGTATTAAACATTAATTCTTTCATTTGAGCAATGTTAATATCTTTCTCCCTTTTCATTTTCTAAAAGTCATTTCCAACAGTGTTTTCTGATTTTTTTTTTTTTTTGTTTCCCATTTTTATTTTTAGGCAAAAATATTTTTTTTTCTTTTGATTCTAAGGTATAGTTTTCATTTGGTTCTTAAGTTTTAAAATGATACATCTTTATACTTGAGTTTTATTTTGGTTTAGTCTTTAAATTTTGAAATTTACACTTTGAACTTTGATTTTATATTAAATACTCACTTTCCGTCCATGTGCTCATTTTTATTAATCAATTTAGAAGAATTATAATTAATTAGCTTTCACTACATTTTCTTTGCTGTTAAAATTGATTTTAATATTTAACTTCTTAATTGTATTAAATTAATTAGTTGCACTAAAGACCAAAGTGAACATTAGCAAAAATTATGGGTAAATATGTAAAATATCTAAAGCTACTAAACGGAAACTAAACTCAAAACTTAATAGTAGAAAGATAACATTTGGAAACCTAGAGATTAAATTGAAACTAAACTTAAATTTAAGAGTAAGAGTGTAATATTTTGAAATTTGGAGAAAAAAAATACTAGATTCAAAATTTAGGGGAAAAAATGTTTTTTTCCCATATTTTTTTAAAGAAGAAGCATACTTGGTAATTCTTTCAAGTTTCTGATTCAAATTTTTTAATATAAAAATTTTAATTAAAAGATAAAAAAAATGTTTTAATTTTTTTGGATAACAAAACACTCTTGTCATCTGGGTCCCCCTTCCATATACTTTAATATGCATTTTATAAGTAAAGTTTGAAAACTAGAAACTATGAAAGAAAAACAAAAAAAAACATAAAATTATATTTAACTAGATGCCCTTGGCTTATATTTGACCATTCAAGTTTTAAGTCATTTTCTCTCAACATAATTATTTCAATCGACATTTTTTCCGACAGTAATATTTTTTAATCAAACGAATTTACTAGTTTTTATTATTTTTTATTATTTTTATTTTTAGAAAAAAACTTGTATTTTAGTATTATAATTAATATTTTAAATTAAATAGAAAGAATTTCACACTATTTATTAAATAAAGGTTAAATTACAAGTTTAATTTGTAAATTTAAATTACAAGTTTAATTTGTAAATTTAAATTACAAATTTAGTTTTGAACTTATTTAGATCCTAAACTTTTAGAAGTGTCTTTATTTTTGTGTTTTATTTTTTTTTATTTGGTCAAATTATTTGAATTGAAGTTTAAATTGAAACATAATTTCTAAATATGCTAACACATATTTGAAAACATTGATATATATAATCCTATCTTTTATTGAATCTATTGTTTTCAAATTTTTGTTTTCGTTATCACTAATTAAAAGTGTGAATACTTTTATAAATTAGAAGTAGCCAATTAGTTATGGAATGAATA
Organism: Benincasa hispida; assembly: GCF_009727055.1. Taxonomy (NCBI): domain Eukaryota; kingdom Viridiplantae; phylum Streptophyta; class Magnoliopsida; order Cucurbitales; family Cucurbitaceae; genus Benincasa; species Benincasa hispida. The sequence goes on from NC_052354.1 coordinate 44,884,015, forward strand.
TCCATGAAACTTTTGATAATCTAAATTTTTATTCTAAAATTCTAAAGGATTACCATTGTTAGAGTAGTTTTAAAATTGTTATGAAATATTAAAATTTAAAACTAACATTGGAAAATTTGAAAGTATTGGAATATTTTTAAAAATAAATGACCATTTTTCTAGGAAAATTTTCACATATAGAAAAAGTGTCAAACTATTTATAGAAATAGAAAAAAAAAATATTAATAGACACTAATATACTTCTACCGACGTCTATCAGTGATAGGATTCTATCAATTTTTATCATTGATAGACTTCTATAACCTCTATCAAAGAAAATTAAAATTTTGCTATTTTGTGTAAATGATTTTCTTTATTTTTCTATTTTTGAAAATCCTCCATTTTTTAAAGTATTTTTTTTATAGTTTAACATTAATTAAAAAGTGCAAATACTACTCTTGTTTTTGTACTTTTGGCTTTGACTCATTTTGGTCTGTGTATTTTTAAGTTTTGTTCATCTTGATAATTTTTTTTAAAAAAATTTAGTTCATTTTAGTACTTAAACTTTTAAAAGTTATCATTTTGATCTCTTAAAATGAAAGGAAAAAAAAGTTAATTTTTAAAAGTTCAAGTACCAAATGAACATTTGAAAATGCAAAACTAAAAAAAATACAATGACAACAATAAATATTAAAAAATATAAGGATTAAATAAAATAATAATAAGAATAAGAATAATAAAGAAAAACTAGAAGTACACACTTAATAATATACATAATTAAAAAAAAAACCAACAACAACGGGTAAAAGAAGCAAATCACTAGGGATATTCAAATAACCCGACAACCTGAACAACTCAGACTACCCAACGCAAAATGTAAGGGTTGGGTTGGGTTTGTTTTGTTCTTGGTTTGGGTTGGGTTGCATTTTTCTATTTTTATTGGGTTGGGTTGGGTTGTGGGTTGACAAAAAAAAAACAACCTGTATATATATATTCTTCTTTGTTTAAAGTTTGATTACTTTGTATTGATTAATTTGTGAATTTTTGATATTTTTCTTTTAAAATGGTTATGATATTTGTCTTTATTTAAAATTTACAGTAAATATCATAGATATTTAGTATTTTAATTTTATGAGATTTTAGTTATTAGTCATGTGTTGTATATAAATTTACATATTTTTCATTAAAAATAACTCCCTTACAGTTTAACAAGGTTCTCTTCCACATACTTGTAAAAGTCTTTGGTTGAGTCTGCTATATGTTCTGAGTATTTACGGACGAAACTGAAGAAGAAGGCGGCTATGCTAGTTGGTGCATCTTTGTAGGCTATGATTAGCAGAGGTTGAGGTGCATTGATCCGACTACAAAATTTGTATCTCCACATGTCGTTTTCGATGAGGCATCATCATGTTGTCCTTCGAGAATGTATATTGTCAGATTCCAAGATGCTAGACTTTCGTATGCGGGCACAAGCACTTGAGCAACAAGAGCTCGATATTGTGAGTAACTCTAGTCTGAGTAAAAAAAATAATTAGCTACATGAAGCCCTTCTGTTAGGGGGAAAAAAAAAAGAAGCCCAAGGCTCGTGACCCGTCAACAAAGAGTGATGTATGCTGCTCTAGAAGAAAGTAACAAGATATTCAAGAGGATCCCTGCTGAAGGCATTATGCTTGATAGTCGACTTAGAAGATCGACAAAGATCAGGAAGCCTAATCAATCCTAAGTATACAGGAGCTAGCTATGATGTTTCAATTTTCGGGAGTGAATGTAGGAAGTTCAGACGGTCGATTAGGTGTGAAGATTCAACTAAAGACGTCTTGGGCCAGCCAAACCGGCATTGACTGCAGACTGCGAGTTCATGTCATCTATAGAAGTATGAGGTCAGTTCGTGCCATTATGTCCTTTGTTTAATACTCATTTCTAGTTATTTTGAAAAAGAGGTTTTGCATTCAAGACAGTGCGCCCTTCTAATTCTAGTTGGGATGCTAGATCCTCAGCCTATGAAGAACATACACAGATACGACTACATGATACGAATACGATCGAATACGGAGATTCGTCAATTTCTAAAAAATTAAGATACGGATACGTTTAAGGATATGTCATTTTTTTAAGATATATATTTCTAAAAAATTAGGATATTGATACGTTGAAGACACATTTTCTTTTTCTTTAGAAATCTAGAATATGGATAAATTTAGCATACAAGTTAATAATAATAGCACAAAAATAGAATACAAATACCGAAAACAATACAAAAAAACAACATCTAAGATGTTGAAGTACAATAGTTAATAAAATGCAATAGAAAAGTGACTCATATTGCAAAGAAGAAGAAGAAGATTAGATAGAGAAGTATGGAAATAAACGAATAACTTCTTCACTGAATGTTGAAGATATCCAAATGGTTTATATTTTGGTAGACTTTGTGGGGACTCAATTGTGAAGATGAAGATTAGATGATACTAGTCTAGGATTTGGTTCGTTATTTTCTTTTCCTTTCAGTTTTGGACTCGAGTAGTGAGCTTTTTAAATAGATTTCCTAATTTTAGATTGAACAAAATTAGATGTGTTGCTTGTTTTTTTCTTTTAAAAAAACTATGCATAGAAATAGATACGTCAAATCGCGTGTCAGATACGTATCTATGAAGTATCAGTATCCGATACGTGTCGGATACTGATTCTTTGCCTCACATGAAGTATCTGTGCTTCATAGTCTTTAGCCCTACCCCTAGCAAGTCAAAGACTGCTTATTCCGCTAAAACAGTAAAGAGACAAGACCTCTTATGCCGGAAAAGTCAGAAAGTCAAGTGCCAAATAGAAACTTATTCGTGGAGGTCTCCATGAAGAAAGGCCTTTTTGACATCGAGCTGATGTAGTGACCACAATCTGTTACAACTGACAGAATGACTTGTATGGATTTTTTTTAGTTTGGCCACATAGATCCTTCCACTTATCTAAAATGTTGGAAATAAATCGATGGGTTTTTTTTTTTATTTTGGACGATCAATGGAAGCGATCTTCATTGGCACAAGGATCTCCTCACAGCAACCTCCACTACGAACAGCCATCTATAGGTGGTAGAGTAGGATGGTTGGTACCGCTCAGATTGTGACCAATCTTCCTAACTGCATACGGGCAGGGCTTAGAGCGCGTGAAACTCATCACTACCTCGTAAGGGCATTGAGAGCATAGCATGTTACATGAAAGCATCTCTTTCTCTGTAGTGTTGTTACAAAGTAGCCCGCTTAGAAAAGCCAAGCCTAGGGGATGATCAAGGATTGAAGGTCTGGAATTGTGAACATAGGGCGGGAGTATACCAGGCTTAATAACGACTAAAGACCATTGGACAGTTGGGAAATAACACTGAACAAGCAAGAGCTGGTAAAAGATTATGTGAAGGACCTTAAAGCAAGCTATTGAATTTGTCCTAACCAAAGAAAGTCGACCTATCGATTACGTTCATCTCATAAAGATGTTCCTTTTTACTCTTAAATGAAAGCTAAACTAAACGACAATAACAAAACTCCTAGTGCAAAAGAGTTGTCGATGCGATGCCTATGTTATTTTCTTTCCAATAGAGCTTGAGCCCATGCACAAAACTCTTATCTATTTGATGGTATGTCTTGCTCCACTCCAAGCTGACCCTGCCCTTTGGAGTCTGCCTTCCCGTCTGAAAAGGCTTTTAGCCACTCTCAAGTTAAAAGGATATTAAACCTCTTCCCCCAGGTAACTGTATTAGCCAAAGAGAGGGTAAAAAGGCCTATAAAGAAAGCAGCTCTCCTTCAGGACAAAGAAACAGATGACAGCCACGGTGCATTGCCTGAGGATGTGGAGCCACTACTTGCTAAGAATTAAGTGCTGGAGACTCAGCTAGTAGAGGATCATAGATTATATTTCTTTCTAGATTTCTTTTCCAAAAAAAAATAAAAAATGGAGGTTTTTAAATTAAAGTAATAACACAGATTTTGTCTTTGTCGTGAAGACGGAAAGAGTACCTTGCAACCATGGAAGTTTATTAATTTCAGCCTGTCTCGAGTTCTCCATTGTACTAGCCAAAATTTTGATAAAATGTATAAGGGAGGGATTTTACCATAAATCCATTACTTCTATATTACTTCTTACTTTTTTAATACTTTAGCATACATGGGATTGAGGGTAGTTTTTTTTTTACTTCACAAAAAAGGTATACTGGATCATATATATGCATCCTGGAATCCGACAGTACTACATTTTGGGAGGACCACCATGCTGATGCCTCATTAAAAACGACATATGAAGATATAGATTTTATAGTCGGATCAATGCACCTCAACCTCTGCTAATCATAGCTGTGGTATGAAATAAGGTCTATTATCGACCTCTCTATATGAAAGTGTGCAAACATGCCTTCTCCCATAGGATTAGAAAGAGAGCAACTAATCAAGGCTTGGACGTATAGCAAGAAACAATAAGGGACTATTTGGGGCGTGGAGATGATATAGGATGTCTGGAGTTCTGATGTTTGGGGAGTTCTGATATCTGTGTTTGGGGTGCGGAGTTGTGTTGTTTGAGTTCATATATCTATGTCTGAGTCCGTATTTAGGTGTGCAGAGTTCATATATCAGTGCTATCTGGTTCAGTTTTTTGCACTATAAAATAATTTGGCCATATAAACACTATTTTTTTAATCTTATAATTCAATTATTGTATCAATTCAAGTTTTTTTATTCAATTATTGTCTTTTAAATAATTCTTTATTATTGTTGTTTAAAAAAATATGTCACAATTTAAGATTAATCGTAAATAATCAACAAAATAACAACATTTTAAGATACGAAATTTAATTATAAGCCAGACGTACCACTTTTTTTCTAAAACCTTTTCCCACTTTTTAATACTATATATATATATATATATATATATATATATATATATAATATATATTTTCATCATGACTTGAATTTTGAAAAGAGTCTTCAAATAGTAAGACAAATAAAAAATAAAAATAAACGAGTGAAGTAGTATTTATAAATTTATTTTTTAAAAACTATTGAGAATTAAAGATTATGAATGATCATTAAATATTTTAGTGAGACATTTTAAAAAATTTTTACTTCCGTTTGATTTTAGGGATTTCGTTGAGGTTTTTCTCATATATATTTATGGATGAGTTTTTTATTAAGGTTTTATAATAGGCTTTTGAATAGTAGATTTGAATATTGATGTTGTATATGAAGATATATATATATATATAATATATTATATATATATTTATATATATTATATTAATTTTATTTTTGAGAAATTGTGTACAAAGATTTAATCCCAAATATTATGATTTCTTTAATGGGCGTTATACAGATAAATAATTGATATACTAAGCAAATAAAAATGAAAACTTGAATGACATAATTTATAGATAATAAATTATTGATATACTTTGTCACAGGACACTGGAGGAAAAAACGATGTATGTAAATTGAAGGTAAAAAATGGGTGCATGGAATTAAATTAAAATACCATGGTTTCTTAATAAAATGGATATAGTGAAAAAAAAAATTACACTAGAAGCATAATGAAATAAACTCAAGAAAAGAATAAAGAAATAAAAACGTAAGTAGGCCATTGGAAGTGAGGAGAGAGTGACGATCAAGAATGAGAAGGGAGGAGACGTAGGAAATGGGCGGTGGAGAAGCTGAAAGAGTTGTTAAATAAGGGTTATTGTGCTTATGTTGAAGGAAGTAAAAATGGGAGATGGTAGGGCCAAACGGTGATATAAGGGTTATATGATCTCCCCACATAGGATATTGGCCCCCAAACAGGCCCTAAGAGATATGGCATATAGGTAGCTCCGCGGATCCACCCTTCGAGCGATGGTATAAGAAGAATTTGGATTCCAGAAAGCACATGAAAGAATGAAATAAAGAACATACCAAGGGCAGGCTTATGCTTTCCATTGGCAGCAAGGAAGGAGGCATTGGAAAGAAGAGTAGATCTTACTAAAGTCAAGAGGCATTCGAGAAGCGACTAGTCGCTTCTGGCCAAGCTTCTATTAGGCCGACCACTACATGAATAAAGAGATCCATATACCAGTCCTGAGTTGGAAGGAGGCAAACAAATGAAGGGATGCATTACGGGCCGACTACAAGAAGCAAAGCTTTGTAGACTCGACAAGTAGCTTATAGAATGTCGACTAATAAGTGAAGACTTTCCACTTCATTGAAAAAGGGAAGGAGCGAAGCAACTCGATCTATTGATCGAGCGGAAGCGAAGCTTAGCGAGTTTTTTGCTGGCCGACCACTACATAAGTCACTAACGGAGAAAGCTCAAAGAGCTCCCTTCTTCATTCATTGCTCAGCCAAGGTCCCAGGTCTCCGAGTCATCCGTGTTAAAAAAAAATGGTTAATTTTTAAAAGTTAAGTACCAAATGAACATTTTAAAATGCAAAACTGAAAAATACAACATCAACAATAAATATTAGAAAAAATATAACGATTAAAATAAAATAATAATAAAGAAAAACTAGAAGTACACACTTAATAATATTTATACTTAATTAAAACAAAAACCCAAAAGAAGCAAATCACACTTGCTTTATTTTTGACGAGTCTTTCACACTCTAGTCTTCCGAAGCCTCTTTCATTTTCTTATTTTTCTTCCACATATTTGGGATTTTCGTATCAAATTCCTATCAAACTACCATTTTCTTACCCAGATTCGAATTGGGTCGAGCGATTTCCCGTTGTTAGAGCCTTATTCTAATCGTGGGCTTAAGAATTTCAATGGATTTCGAGTTCGATTTCGAGAAGAAGCGCGTCCAATTACTGGTATTCATAATCGGCACTATCGTCCTCAGTTTCACAGGTAGCGTTTCATTTAGATCGAAATTCTGATGTAAATCTGTTGAAGAGCATAGTCTAATCAAGAATTCAAGATGCGTTTGCAATAATTAATTGCCCCTGTTCCTTTTTCTTTTATGGGTATTTGATTTTGTTTGTTTCCTGAGAAATTAGAGAATGGTGAAGGAAGAAAGCAGTGAAAATCTTCGTATTTCTCTGTTGGGTTTTGTTGCAAGTGTCTTGAAGAAGTGGAATTACTAGTTGTAATCTAGTTTATTGGTTTCTTGTTTCATTAGAAAATGCATAGAATTAGAAACTGTGAAACTGTGTGGAGTTGTGAAAATGAAAATCTTAGTGGAACAGTATTCTTGTGGTGATTTGTCTTGATCTTGCTTGAGTTTCTCTCATAGATTTTGTTTCAGATTAATGAGACTTGTAGAAGAAGGCACATCTTAAACGTTAAAACCATTTTGTAGTCAATTCCTGTTGTTTATTTGGTGAGTTATTACATCTAAAACTTGTTTTTCTGAATGTTTTAATGTTCTTTTTACACTATCCCAATCAACATCCCAAGATGTACTGAAGAAAGGGCCAAAATTTTAATCATGCTTCAAATTGGTTTATAAAGTGCTTTTAAGAAAACTCATGCAATTAAACGCTTTATGAAAAAGCACTTGTACAGTGTTTTTCACCTGAGTGATTGTTATGAAAACACTTTGAAAAAATGTAGAACTAAACATCCAAATAATTTCATCAACCCCTTTTATTAAACTGCTGATAATCTTAAGTATTTTTGCTATGGATACTTATTTTACAAGCACTTTCAAATGCACCTTTATTATGCCTATAATCTTCCAATTTTAGAGATTGAAGGGGAAATTAGAGGGAAAACTTTAAAATCTCAATTTTGTGATACATATTTCTGAATCTAAGATAAACTAATTCGGTGACTCTACTTTGCCAATTTTACAATGATTAATGTACTGTAATGTTGATCTTGAAGAGGAATTTTAATGGTGATAACTGATAAGTGATGGAAGAACTTAAGTATTTTGTTGAGAAACAAAAACTATGTATGAAAATGATTGAAGTTTTTATGTATTGGATGTATGTTTTGTTTAGAAAATTGAATCTTACTGGGCGTTTATATTCTGGATTTACACTATTTGAAGGATTGCATAAAGGAACATCTTTGGTCATATCATATCGTTACATATATGTTTGTTCCTCATTTTTGACATACTTATTTAGTATTTACAGTGTCTTTTTTTTAAAATCTTTTTTGAACTTTTTATAGCGGAGAAATGTCGACATCTGGTGGGGGAGGAAGCTTCATCCCAGAGTGGAAAGTTCACATTCTTGAATTGTTTTGACATGGGTTCTGGGTCTGTTGCATGTGGTGTGAAGGAGGGGGTAAAGCTCTACTTCTATAACATCCGATCTGCCCATGTTGAGAGGGTACGACACGTAGCACTCGAGGCCGCATTGGCCGATGCAGTGTCTCAGGGAATGTCTGCGAAGGAAGCAGCAAAACACGCACAGAAAGAGGGAGTCAAGGCAGCAAAGCTGGCAAAGCGACAAGCGAAACGTATCATAGGGCCAATCATCTCTTCTGGATGGGATTTTTTCGAAGCTATATATTATGGGGGTACTGTCACAGAAGGCTTCCTTAGAGGCTCAGGGACTCTTTTCGGCGCCTATGCTGGAGGTTTTGTTGGCGAACAAAGGCTTGGGAGGTTTGGGTACCTAGTAGGAAGTCATTTAGGTAGTTGGGTTGGAGGTAGAATTGGACTGATGGTATATGATGTTGTTAATGGAGTGCATTTCTTGCTCAATTTTGTTCAAGGGGGAGAAGAAAGTGAAGTCCATGAAAAGGCAGGCTATGTCGAAAATGAAGCTTCCGACGACTCCCGTGTTAACGAAGCTCCTATTGACACCAGCTTGGAAGATTCTGAAGAATCGTACAACCATGAATCTTCGCCGTCTGATGAATCTGTGGAGTATGAGAACTCCGAGTTCAGGTGATGAATACTTGTGATTTTTCTTGGATGCTTTGTTGAGTTAGATTTAAGAGTTTTAGCAAAATATAATTGCATGATTTAGAAAGGGAACATTTGAGATTCCCTTTTAGGTTAGATTTTGTTCAGGTTTATGGATGTAGAAAACTTTGTCATTTTAAAATTCCAATTTCAGAAGGTTTGCTCTGTGTTTTGTTCTTCATGGGCATGTGGGATGTAACTTAGAGAAACCTCAATGGAACTGGAGTTGATAGAAATATTGAAATGAAAGGAAGTATTTGATGGCCTTTGGGTCATTACTTGCAAAATTTTATGAATGTTTGGTTGTGAGTTTGAGGCATTTTCAAGTAAAAGCGCTTCTACTGTGATTAACTTTGACAGCAAAGAAAAATTTTATTTCATTGATTTTTTTAGCAACAGATAATCAATGAACCACTTGGTTTTGAAATGTGTCATTAAATAATAGACATCTTTTACTTCACTTCCATGAAATTTTTACAATAAAAACTAATTTATTAACAAATTTACATCTTTGAACTAAATTGTTACCTACTAAAATTTAAAAAATAGAATAAATAGGAATTACTTTACCTTGTGAATTTGATATTTTTGTTCATTTTTTTCGTTTGCCTCAATTTATAAAGTTAGTTTCGAAGCTTCTCCTCTAAAAACATTAAAACGATATTTATATTTTTATTTTCATGAGAAAATAATTCAAACTTAATAGTAAGGGAATTTATAATGGATAACAGTTTAGAAATATAATCTTGTATGTGTGTCACTTACCTTTTATATTTTGTAAATATGGCACTTTTTAAAATCCATCTCACCCCAGCCTTTATCTTCCTGTATTTCTTCTCATCGGCCCTCCTCCGACGATGATAGCACGGCGTAAACAACGACAACGAGCACGAACTTCGACGACTTGTCCCTGTCGATTTTCAATTTATGCCGTTTCATTTTTTCTTGATAGGATTTATGGATCGATCGATTGCATGTTCAAAAGGGAGAAAGGTTCCAGGTTCATCCTTTTGTTTCTTAGTTTTACCACTTTTATATATATATATATATATCTTCCTTCCATTATTTTCTATCATGTGAATCGATCCATTTAATTTAAGAATCTAGAGAATACTTGGATTTTCCTACCCCAATCTCCGGTGATCCCCATATCTTTCGGAGCTTCGGGTCTTAGGGTTTTGTTGAGCTGCTTCTTTATGTAGCTTTCATAGGAAGTGCAACCGGGTCGGATCTTTAAATCGGCGGATTCGTCGGACGGCAGAATGTTGGTGGCCGCCGTGGAGAACCGGTGGTAGCAAGGGCGGAGAGAGGGGAGAAGGAAAGGGAGAGAGAAGAAGAGACATAATTGAATACCTTTCATTTTTGGGAAATTTATACATGACCAATTTTTTGGGCTTAAAATGTCGAACGACTCGATTGTCGGCTGATATATCGTCCTACGTTACACAGAGATGTCCACGGGATAGGACAGGGTCAGGATACCATTCCCATCCTCGTTCCCGCTCCACATTTCATTACCTATCCCGTGAAATTCTAATTAAATAATTAACTTTATCACTAAATTATTTATTATTTAAAGATAAATTACTCAAATTTTGGTCTAAAAAAGCTAATTAATTTTTTTAAATAAATATAAATCAAATTATTCACATATATAATCTAAATTTAAACATTCAATTTAAACATATTCATTATCTTTTCCAATAAATAATCAAATTTGAAATTTAAATATAATATTTATATAAAAATAATATAACATTAGATAATTATACTAAATAAATAGGTAAAAGCTAATCGAGATGGGGACGGGAAACGGGACCGGGTCGAGGCCAGAGGCGGGGACAGGGAATGCATTCTTCGTCCCCGTTTAGCTCACGGGAATTTTTTCCTCTTACTCCCTCCCCTACTTCCTGCCTAATCGAGGAATTTTTGTCCCGTTCTCGTGGAGAAATTGGACATCTCTATTCTTACCCTTTTACTGAAAACCAAAACTAAACTAAAACTCTTTAAAGGTAACGACTTGCAAAATCCATCATTTGGACTTGCAAAATCTTCTAGAAAAGTGATTTCAATATGTGCCGATTATGTTTTAAACTGATCAATAATGGGAGAGGGTGGTATTGAAGCCGATTATGTTTTAAACCAATCAATAATGGGAGAGGGTGGGTCGTTCTGGGATTTAGAAATACTGTGAACCTATTTTTCTTTCTTTCTTTTCTTTTTTAGTTTTCGATGTGTTTTGAGGTTGAAGACGAGTGGAAAGAGAGAATGTAAACGAGATAAGTGAAGGTGAAATCGGCGAGAGCGACACCAGAGAGAGCGACACTAGAGGGAGCGAGACTTGCGAGAACGATACCAGAGAGAGCAAGACTAGCGAGACAATGTCTAAAGAAAATCTCACTTTCTTTCTTCTTGGTGGCATTGAAAATACTTATAGGGTGTCAACTGTTCTTCTTCACCATCGATGATGCTCGCGACTTCTCTGACTAACTTCAACAAAACCAAAGTTCATAAAACTAAAGAAAGCGAGAGAGAGCAAGACCGAGACGACCGAGAGAGGGAGTGAGATATATGGAAAGAGCGAGTTGCATGGAGAGAGCGAGATACATGGAGAGAGCGAGATATATGGAGAGAGTGAGATATATGGAAAGAGCGAGTTGCATGGAGAGAGCGAGATACATGGAGAGAGCGAGATATATGGAGAGAGTGAGATATATGGAAAGAGAGGGAGACAGAGCGAGTTGTGAAGGGAGAGGGGGAGATAACGAGAGATATGGAGAGATATGAAGAGATATGGAGAGAGAGCAAGAGATATGGAGAGAGAGTGAGGCATGTGGATGAGATGGATAAGCGAGATCGACTAGAGCGAGATGGGTGAGAAGGGGAAGAAGATGACCCATTGTTCCATGGATATTTGCAAATGGATCATCAACGAGAGCGAATGTTTTTCTGCATGTGCGCGAGTATATTTTGGTAATTTTACTCGAATTTGACGTCAGCAAAGGGACATTCGATATTTTTTTTTTTCTAAAAGAAAGGTTATTTGACATTTTCGATCCAATTTTTAAGTCTTTCATACAAATTTTCCTTCATTTTTTAAGAACAAAGATGGAGCTGAAGAAATTTCTCAATCTTGGGGTGGGGGGATCTCTCTCTTTCTCTCTTTCTCTCTGTGTTCAATCCAAGACGGGCCTGCTCATTTTGGCCTTTAGTTTCGTTAGCAATATGATTGCTACCAATTTTAGTGCTTTAATGGCTCATATTGAGAGAGATAATGGAGATGGGTGGAGCTACCTTCATTTTGCCCATGGCTAATCCCTCTTCTTTATGTTATATAGAAATAATGGTTATATAGAAGATATACATGGTTTAGGAATTCACAGGACCTTCGTTTCATCCTAAATTTCCGATTTTTCTAGTTTATTATTTTTTTAATTGGATCGCAATCTAATATCATTAGTAATCATATAATAATTTGACATGGCAATTAATGTTATTAGCAATTAGATAACAATCGATATCAAATAGCAATCACACTATAATTAAATAACAAATAAATATCATTAGTCATTCGTTTAAGATAACAATCATTGGCAAATAACATTTAGTATCATTAAAATCAATTTTAGATAATAATCGGACATAAATAAGAAATCAGATAGCAATAGGTATCATTGAAAATTAATATCCAATAGTAATCAGATAATCAAATAGCAATCAGTATCATTATCAAACATATTACAATCAATATCAAATAGTAATCACACAACAATGAAATAACAAGCAGTATCGGGTAATAATTAAACAACAATCTTATAACAATTGGTATCATTAACAATTAGTATCAAATAGTAATTAGGTATAACTGACAATCAGTATTAAATACTAATTAGACAACAATCAAATAACAATCGACATTATTGGCATTTAGTATCATATAGTAATTAGATAACAATCCGTATCATTGATAATCAATATTAGAGTAATCAGACAACGATCATATAATAATCGATATCATTGACAATTAGATAATAATAATGTTAAATAGCAATCAAACGACAATAAAAAAAATAAATCAATATAAGATAGCTATATGATAATAATCAATATCAAATAGCAATCACACAATAATCAAACAACAATAAGATAATAATTGGTATCATTGGTAATTAGATGATAGTCAGATGGTAATTAGATGACAATCACGTATTTTTAACTGTGAGGGGCATTTTAGTCATTCAAGTATTTCAATTGGGCTAGACTTAAGAATTTGGCCATTTTGTAAAATCATAGACACATGGGCTATGGACCTAATTTTAACAAACCAATTTGACATTTATGCAACTACCTCTAATATTAAAAACTAATTTTAAGTTTTATTCAAAGTAAACAAACTAAGTTCGAACATTTGAAAGTACAACGATCAAACTTATATTAAATATTTTAAAGGTTGAAGCATACAAAATACTCTTGAACATTATTATTCGTTTAAAAATATTGGCATTCTTTCGAACGTTGATATATAGCCAAAGTAAGCTAACCTCCTACCCCATTCCCACAAAGTTGTACAAAAAAATGTTGTAATATAATTCTTCACTTCTTCATAAATGTTTCACAACTACTGTTGAAGTAGAGTTTTGTTCAAATTTAGGATGAAATTTAGGATCTAAAACGAGTGTGACAGTCACTTAAAATGATGTGGTGATGTTTGGGTCTCAAATTCCACCTCAGATTATTTAAGGCTACATAGTTCTATGTTTCAATTTTTGTTCAACATTTTAACGGATTTCTACTGCATGGGATTGTTAAAAAATGTATGTGAAAAGTTAAGATAATATGGTAATTTGGGAAAGAATAAGAATATTTTTTAACTAAGAATACTTTTTGTGATTTAGCATTTTTTAGAAGTAATACTTGAGTGCCTTCCACTTTAACCACACAACAAAAAAGTTAAAAGATATATGTAAAAAAAGAAGAAAAAAAGTTTGTCAAGTGAAAAAGTGGTGGATTGACAACTAGGTGAGCTACAATTTAAGATAGAGATGTCTATTTTTCCTGCGAGATCGATGCCATGTGAGACCCCCTTAACATGGTAGAGAATCATGGTTTAGGAGGGAGATGAAGGAGTGGGGTAAAATTTTTTTGTGAGCTAAATGGCCAAGTCCTCGATCTCATTTATTTTTTTTAAAAGAATATATACACATACAAAGGAGAATTCATAAGGAATCAACTATTTAAACAGCGACAAATAGTGAAAAATCAACTATTTAGTTGATTTTTTTTAAATAATTATTTCCTCGATTTTTTTAAAATCAATTAACAAGTATTATTTTTTCGTAAGGACTCTTGCAAAATTAAACAAAAAATTTTGTGAGAATGAAGAATGAAATAAAGGTATAGATAGAGATGAAAAAGTATGTATAAAAAAATATATATATATATTTTCAATTGAATTTTGATTATTAATGTTGAGATCAGATGTTGGATAATTTCTCTCGTGTAAATTTAAAATTAAAAAAAGAATTTTGATTTGAGAAAAGAAAAAGAAAAAAGAGAGACAAAATTGAATTTAAATGCAAGAAACGCGCGAGGAGCACGCGCGAAGATGGAGAGAGAGCTCAGCTGGCTAGAACGATTGACGAAGTGGCGTGCACGCGCCATTACGCCAACGCCAAGATGGGAAACAAGAAGCTGGCTTTACAAATTGGGGAAGGAAAACAAGAACAAAAAGTCCCCAAATTCGTAGCCGAGCCAATCCCAATCCCAATTCCAAATCCAAACCCTTTTTCATTTTCTCTCTTTCTCCTCAAGCTCGCTCACTTCCAACCCCCATCGCTAGCGGCTCTGCTCAAAGCCCCCTTTTTGCTTTCAACTCTCTCTCTCTCTCTCTCTCGGCTTTGATCCGGCTCAGATCCATCTTGCGCCGCTTCCCCTTTCCCTCCATCGCTTCCGAAGTGTTTGATCAGACCCATTTTCAGGTTTTCGACGAACCCAAATCGTCCAATTTGTTACTGAATCTTCCTCGCTCATTTACTTGCTATTTGGACTCCTTCAAGTGGTGGGGTTGGGTTGTTGTTTGAGTTGGGAAATGGGGTTCTGTATCTTTCGCCGTCTTCTGAGAGGACCCTTTATTGAGGTTGCGTTTTTGACAATTGGGTCCTCGTTGGAATAAGGGGCGGAAGTGTTTATGTTTCAGCTCTCCGTTCCATGTATTTCGGGGTAAGTTGTCAAATTTTAGCTGCTGCTGCTGTTGAAATGTTATGTTTGAATTTTCATTTTTTAGTTTTTGCTCTCATTTGGATTGTAGCTTGAATGCTTGTAGCTTGGTCATCAGTCAATGAGCTTTCAAGTGCTTTGAGTTGAAATCACCAACTAACCGAGTGGGATTGTTTAAAATGTCAAATGAAATCATATGTTTCCTCTTTAAAAAAGTGAGATTCTGTGCTGGGGAACTTTAATGGTCTTGTACTCTTTTGAAATGAATCCTTTGCTGCAGAAGTGTTTTCTTGCTCGAAAAAGCTAAAGTAGCTTTGGCTGTTTCTTGTATGCCATTCAGATTGTATAGCATAAATGTATTCTAATCAAATTAGAATAAGGGAGGCGCTCAATTCTGTATAATCGTATGATAGTCTTGTCGCTTACGAATTTGACGTATTTTCACATTTCCAGTTGGCCTTCAATTGGATATTTAAGCTTGTTGGATGGGAAGTATTTTAAATTTATTTTCTGGCCGTGTTTCTGACAGTTAGTTGGCTAGAAAACTATCTATTTTCTAGTCTTTTCCAGCCGTTAGAAAGTTGAATAAAATGCTGTAATGGACTTAAATTCTCTGTAAATAATTGGGATTAGACTGTACGATGCTTATCATTAATAAAATTCTGTCTTTCCATGGTGTTTAAGTTAGGAATATCCTCCTAACAAGTTCCTGCAATAAACACATCAAGAACAGAGAAAGAATGTTCTATGGATTCTTACTTGAATTAGATCAACAATTACAAGAAACCAAAGACTAAAAAGAATCAAACACATTTTCCTAATAATTAGAGAGAGATGGGAAACTAAAGAACAAGAAAGCAAGAAGTTAAAGAAACATAAAGAAAGAGATTTTTTTTTTTTTTTTTTTTTTTTTTTTTTTAAATTTTTTGAAAATAGATATTCCAACATTCAATGGGACATAAACAGCCTTCTAACCAGGGCTGGAAACACTAATATAGTAAACTTTAAAAAGTAATAAATGTTAACAGGTTTAAAAATTCCGAGCCAAAAAACTCGAATAACCTTTTGAGGGTAATCAACAATCTGAAATTACATCAGAAGGCAAGATTATGTACTAGATTCACGCATTAGCGAAATAAGTGAATCTTTTGATCGAAAATGGGCTGATGTTTAGCCCTTCTTTTTTATCCTTCCGTTTTCTGAATCTATTTTTGCTGTTAGACAGGGACTGTTAGTGGGAAAGCAGAAAACCAAATGGACTGGAGTGTGAATAATGCATTTAAAACATTTAAAGGTAATTATATACTTATATATAGTGTTAATGGTTCTTTTTTGATGGTTTTTCAGTATTAAGGCGCAGATATAATGGGCGGATTGATCAATCTTAAGAGTTAGTGAAGAAAAAACACACACATAGACTTGATCATAATGAATGTGTTCTTCGGAACTCAGGCATGAAGTCATCAACAATGATTTGTACCATTCAGAATAGCTTTTATGTGTTAGAAATTATTCCATACGACTTATCTAAGTTAAGTTTATTTACGATATATTTTCTTAAATGAAACAATTCAGTCTTAATGTAATTAAAGTTATTACTAAGGGCATCTTTTAATCATCCCTGAAAAGTGGGGGACAATATTTTGGCACTGGACTTGGTTTTTAGATTCCTACCAATATGGTCAGAATTTGGAAACGTTGTGTGGTATTTCATGTGTGTACTTGTTTCTTGGAAGAGTAGTTGTAATTTTCCGAATGGTTTGCTTGTGTATTGCTTATTTGAATGTTGGTTCTGTGCAATCTGCAAAGATAAGATAGTTCATTTTAATGAATGTAGCCTTTCTTTGTGTTCCTGCAAGTAGATTTGGAATCCAAGTCCATGATGGATATGTCACTGATACCAAACATTGACCCAATTGATATCGCTTTGGGTTCTTCTGACAAGGGGAATCCTAATCCTTCAGCAAAGCCAAGAAAAAAGACCATGACATCAGTTTATCTCAAATTTTTTGAGACTGCTGCTGATGGGAAAAGCAGAAGATGCAAGTTTTGTGGACAGAGCTATTCCATTGCAACAGCTACTGGTAATTTTGATACTATTTCTTGATGGATTACATGTAACAGTTTGGAATTGAGGGATTAATCAGAATGCTTCAAGAAACATTATAATTATTCTGCAAGGAGCAATAGACACCGAGATTAGAATTAAAGAGTTTTATGTTTCCGTAATTTGTTTTGCTCCAGCTTAAGTATTGAGCTTAAATGCATGTTCCTACATGCCGCAAGTCGGCAAGTTCCAATATTTTAGCACCTTTATGTCTTTTCATTTGTGATGAAAAATCTTCTTTTCATTGGAACAGGAAACTTAGGCAGACACCTAAGTAATCGGCATCCAGGTTATGATAAGTCTGGTGATATTGTCAGTAATCCAGCACCGCAGCCTATCACCATAATCAAGAAATCTCAACCTCAGGGGAAACCCCAACAGATTGATTATGATCATTTAAATTGGTTAATAATTAAGTGGCTCATATTATCTTCTCTCCCTCCTTCGACCTTGGAAGAAAAATGGCTGGCCAACTCCTATAAGTTTCTCAATCCATCTATTCAACTATGGCCTGCTGAAAAGTATAAAGCAGTTTTTCGGGAAGTTTTCAGAAGCATGCAGGAAGATGTAAGAGCCTCTTTGGAAAATGTTTCATCCAAGATCTCAGTCACTCTTGATTTCTGGAATTCCTACGATCAAATTTCTTTTATGAGTGTTACATGCCAGTGGATCGATGAAAGCTGGTCCTTCCAGAAGGTGCTTCTCGATATCTCTCACATACCTTATCCCTGTGGAGGTCTTGAGATCTTTCACTCTATTGTGAAAGTTCTTAAGATGTATAACATAGAAAGTAGAATACTTTCATGTACCCATGATAACAGCCAAGATGCTGTGCATGCCTGTCATGCTTTGAAAGAGCATTTGGATGGTCAGAAAGTTGGGCCTTTCTGTTATATTCCTTGTGCTGCGCGTACGCTAAACCTGATCATAGATGATGGATTAAGGCCTACAAAATCAATAATTGCAAAAGTTCGGGAGTTTGTACTAGAATTAAATGCCTGCTTGGATATCTCTGAGGAATTTGTTCAATTTACTACAGTTTATCAAGAAGGTAACTGGAAATTTCCACTTGATGCTTCAGTAAGGTGGAGTGGAAATTATCAGATGCTCGATATAGTACACAAGGTAATTTATCTCATATCTAGATATTTCCATCATGCTGAAATAATGTCCATGATTTGTGGTTTTTTCTTAACCCTTTTTAGGCTTTCACACATAAGCAAATCCCTCGTTGAAGGGAGGGAGATGAACAATAACCATCTCCTCTCTGACTAAATCCATTCTGAACAGAAACAAAGAGAACTAAGAAACTGCATTTTCTGGTTTCAAGACTTGATGAAAGAACCAGGACTAGTGTGTGCGTTTTTCCTTCACTTCCTTATGAAACTTTTCATTTCATTTATCTTGAGCATGCATAGTACACATGCCTTCGACAGAGCGTAAGCTTGTTGCATATTTCTGGTTCAGGAGTTGAAATAGAAGAAAAACAAAAAATTGAACATTTGCCTATGTTTCCAAATAAAACCATGTATCTGAATGTGTCCATGTCCATCAAGTGGCCTTCCGACTTTGAAATTTACCCAAACTTGAGTACCAAGAACTTGATGCTTTCTGATTTGTGGTCATCTAAGTTGGATATCCAATAAACATGAACTGATATGAACTGTCTTAGGCTCCCACAAAAGAATACTATTAGCTATTAATGTTTGGCTAATTACATATCAATTGAATCTCTATCACCTTTTTTTTTTCTTTCTCCTGGTCATGTTTATAATGTTTGGTCAACTAGGTTTATGCGAAGTTGTTATACACATGTAGGCAGGGAAATCCATGGAAGCTGTTACCAGGAAGTATGAGGAAACACTTGGCAGTAAGATGCTTTTGAACTCTGCCGAGAAGAACGTAGTTAATATTGTGCATCAATTTTTAGAACCTTTTTATAAAACCACGAACAACATATGCACAAATAAGGTTGCAACTGTTGGTTTAGTTCTGTTCTTCATGGATCACATTTCAGAGACTATTGCTGCCTGTCGAGATTCTCGGCACAACCCTGACTGGCTAAAGGGTGCTGCAGAAGACATGGCCAAGAAAGCAAAGAATTATAGTCATCAGGTTTGCAACATTTTCACATACATGACTGCAATTCTTGATCCTCGAATCAAAGGAGAGTTGATTCCAGAGAGTCTTAACTCAGGGAATCACTTGGAAGAAGCCAGATCTTATTTCATGAGATATTATTCTTCCAACCATTTTCCATCGGTGACCAGTGGCTATAGTGCTCAGGAGATTGAGGATGGAGGAAGTGTCTCTTTCGCTGAGGAAATTGCTAGAAAGAAGCGAAGGGCAAGCATGAGCAATGCAACGGATGAGCTAACGCAATATTTGTCGGAGCCTCCAGCTCCAATACCAACAGATGTTCTAGAGTGGTGGAAGGTTAACAGCACACGCTATCCACGACTCTCTGTTATGGCTCGAGACTTCTTGGCTGTGCAGGCAACTTCGCTGGCTCCTGAAGAACTGTTTTGTGGCAGAGGTGATGACATAGATAAACAAAGATATTGCATGCCTCATGATAGCACACCAGCTCTCCTTTGTATCAAATCATGGATTCAAAGTGGTTTCAAGTTGAAATACAAGTCTAGTGAGATTGACTATGAGAGGTTAATGGAACTAGCTGCCACATCAACTGTTGATAGTAGTACTTCTGGTTCTGACAAGAAGACAAAATGATTACACAACCATGTCGGAGCTTGGAGGTCAGTTCAAACTTAGAACCCTTGAAAGACTGATTTCTTAAGAATCAAATTTATTAAATCCTGGCTTCTTGTACCTTTGGGCCAAGTGTAGAATTAATACATCTTGTTGTATTGTATGCTTCTTTTTCCACATATATTTGATGAATTTCATATAATGTACAGCATATGTTTATGGCAATGCTAAATGCTAACCTAGTAGACAGATTAGTGTCTTATGACGATAATAGTAAAAGTTATTTAATATTCATGATACATATGATGTTGTACTATACATATTGAATACTTTGTCTTTTTATTTTTTTATTTATCTATTTTCTCTCTCGGAAGGTAAGTTGGATAAGTAATGTTTTAGAAACTAAAGGGCCTGAAGGATTCTTCTCTCGTAAGACTTGACTGATATAACTTATTAAAACGTCTGGAGCATGATTTTATTTTTAAAAAATTCCTATCCATTTTACTTCTTTATGTAAGATTTCGAAAAGGCCGGTCTTAATATCAGTCATTTTCATCTCTAATAAGGTCATTCAAAATTTTGCTTTTAATTTTGAACATTGGTGGTAAGAATAGTGATGGTTCTATTTATCATAATACACAATGTATCAGCATCACATATATAAGTGAAAGGTGAACTTTTATATGTTTTAAGAACATGGCAAGTTACATGATTTTTCGAACCATTGCATTGCAGACGTAAAACTCTCTGCCTTAGAATATTTTCTTAGTGATACCAGGCGTAAGCTTCAAGATGTGTTTTTGAGCCTGAAAAACTTTTTAAAACACTTTATTAACACACTCAAATCTTTAGTTTATTTCAATTTAATGTCTCTTGGGGGGAAAAGACATTATAATTACTCTCATATGTAAATGATGGGCTGATTCCGAACCTCTTACCTTGCATGTTATTGAACTGAAAAAAATGATATGCTGATTTCAAATAGAAATAAAGAAGATATCAAAACTAGAACCTGAACCTAGGAGTTCTTAACGGAAGATCTGTAAGCTGTCAGTAAAATTCTTTTGATATGAATTCTTGTCATAATAGGAAGTAAAAGCTACAGTTGATTCAAAACGACTGCCCTTCTCATCTCTTATCTTATAGGAAGTAAAAGCTGGAGACATTAATGGCGCTCAAGTCTAGTTACTGAGATAAAATCTTCCTGTAAGGTACAAACAATTAGCTATTTTTCTTGCAAACAAAGAAGTCAAGCTAATGAGTAAAGTGTCTTATTCCAGTATAGTGGAAGTTTTATTATTTAATGGGATGTATCTGACCAGCTAGTTGAGAGAGTGTATCTTTGTAAGGAAGTTAATAGATGGGTCTGTCTACTAGGAATAATTAGTTTTCTGGACTTTGATTGTGTTGGTGACTTTGGTAAAAGGTCTCTGACAGCCAGTGATATAGTATTTACTACACGATGATTGAGACCGAATAAGTTGCGACCAGCGACCATGGATGAAATATGGCAGATACTCTGGCTTCAGGACCTTGTACCTCAGGAAATCCAATTGACAGGCTTACTGAATCAACGACCTTTGCAAAGTTCAAACTTTCTCTGGACTTAATTAGAAAGGTAACCCAAGCTGAAAGCTCTAACAGAAGAGATTTTTTGGCCAACAATGGTTTCTTCCTGTCTTTTTTGAGTCACAAGGTGGAGAGACTTAGATCTCAATTTTATTTAGTTTCAATACTATGAGATTATGGGTTGGTCATGCAATAGATGGAAAGCTCTCTCCTCTCTCCTTCTCCCTCACCAAACTTCCCATAATCGTCCCTCCGCCATGAACACCATTGTGCCCCCACCACCCCCTCCTACCCCACTCATTCTATCCATATTGACCGGAAGCTTTTCATCCTACAACTCGATGACACTAGCAAAGCAATTCTGTGAGAATAACTGAAAAAGGCCGATCATCGGCACAGTCCCTCACCCTCTCTTGGAAAGCTCTCCATTGGCTTTCCTCCTCTTTTCACTCCATTCAACATGATCCTTGCAACTACAATTTTTTTAAAAGGTTCACTGATGACGACGCCACCCTCTGGTTAGAGAAATTACACAACAAGAATGGATATTATGTTGAGCTAAGAATGGATATTATGTTGAGCTTACTCACCTTTACCACACGGGGCGTTAGACGAAGATCTTCATCCCTTCGGAGGAACAAAAACAAGGTTGGTCTTCCTTCTACTCTTTGCTATTTGATTATATGGCCCGTTCGCCCCAACCTCCCACCCAAGCTTTTAGTACCACGATTGTTATGCAGCCGAGACCTACAAACCCCATCAAGCCTCGTGAGATGGCTAAGCCAAACCTGCCTCCCTTGAATCCTAACCCTTCAGCTGCTGTCCTCCCTTATGAAGCCCTCCCTTGCCCTCATCTTGAATGGAATTCGATGGTGGTGGTGCAGTGCCTCCTTCTTCATGACTCTTGGTCGGAAATTTGTGATACAATCCAATCATCTCTCTCATCCTGCTGCATGATCAATCCACTACTTGATGACAAAGCTTTGCTCCACGTTTATATCCAAAAATCTCAGAATCTCTCCGGCAACATAATGGTTGGGTCCTATTTGGGAAGTTACGGCTGAAATTCTTGGACGTCACAAACTCTTTCTCCTATTAACGACAACTTACTGCCTCATTCAGTGGATGGATTGACATTTTCGATCTCCCACCAATTCTCTTGAATGATAAAGTTTTCAAGTTCATTGGCAATCAATGTGGTGGTTTCATTTGTTCTCCAAGCCAAACCGATAGAGGTATAAATCTTCGGGCTGCCTGTTTAAAAATCTGACCGAATTCTATAAGATTCATTCCCACGCAGCTGATATTACCTCCAGAGCTTACCAGATCGGAATTTATGGTGAATATTCATGGGACAGTCACGGGCCAAAGCACATCCCTTTCAGATTTCTTGTTGCCGATGTCGGATGCCCAGGGCATCATTTTGCATAGATTTCCCGCTGGCCATAACCCTCCCTTTTTCGACTCCCCCTTGTCGACGACGACAAATCAGGGAAATATTAATGTGATTACGGATTTTCAGCCTCCCCCATTGACAAAGGAAAGTCTCCAATTAATTTCTTGCTGATTAAGGCTGACTTGCCTAATTTACAACAGTTGCCAATTCCTACCGACTTTCCTTTTATTGTTGCAAACCAAATCCCCAAGGCACCGTCTCCCCGTTCAACGACCTCGTTGACCTACCCCATAATTATCCCTGACCCCACCAAATCTCCTTCCCTCTCCTTTACCCAACCCTCTCTAGCGATGGTTACCTTCATTGAAGGCCCATCTAACCTTATCGAAGGCACCAAACATTTTACCACCCCAAAAAACCCAGCCCACAATATTTCTGACTCGAAGACCTATCTTACCAGCCTACTATCCCCAAAAGACGATTTTGCCCCTCACCCTTTGGATGATGTCGTGTTTGGCGACAACCTTGACAAATCTAGCCATCTGATTAGCATCTTCCCCCTTGTCCCGAATGATTTGACCAACCCTACCCAAAAGCCCTTCCCTTCGATCCCACCTTCATAGCACGACGACCACGACAATACATCACTATCTGCGCATTGTGCCCTTAGTTTGCGTGACATGGCCTCTATCTTCTCGTAACATGTCTTGCTTGTTATGACTATTCCCTCCTTCCCTCTTTCCAGGGCTAAAAAATTCGGCACCACTACTGGTAGGCGAAACAAATATCAGTGAGAATTACAAAACTTACATTCCTCCATTTGTTATGATAAAACAGCGGCTTTAGTCATCAGGGAAGGTGACGAAGATGACCAATGAAATTCCTATCTTGGAATGTATATGGCTTGAATTCTCGGAAGAAACGTGCCCTTGTTAAAAGGTTGATTCAACAACACAACCTGGCATTGTCCTCCTCTAGGAAACCAAATTGCCTGTTATTGACTCTCTTATTCTTAAATCTATTTAAAGCTCCTATTTTATTGGATGGACGACGCTTGATGCGATTGGTACCTCAGGTGGTATTCTCATTTTATGGCGTGCTCCGAACTTTACAGTTAATGATATTATCCAGGGACTCTTTACTGTTTCTATTCAGGTTACTATGGCGGATGGTTTTTCTTTCTGGCTTTCGACTGTTTATGGTCCATCAGATGACTTGTATCACCACCTTGGTTTTTGGCAGGGACTTGATGATTTGGCTGGGTTGGGTGGTGATAGTTGGCTTATTGGAGGCGAATTTAATGTAACACGATGGTCATGGGAGAAATCACACGATCATACAATCACCAACAATAGGAGACTCTTTAATCAGTGGATTCTAATTATCAGTTGAGGGATATTCCTTTGAGTAATGGCAGTTTTACTTGGTTTAGCTCCGAACCTGTTCAGTATGCTTCTCTGGTTGATCGTTTCTTGATTACTGATTTATGTTTTGCTAATTTTGAGACTCTTAAGGTGAATCGTTTAGTTCGGGTTACCTCTGATCACTTTCCCTTGGTTCTGGCTACTGGCGATATTAACGGGGGCCCATGCCCATTTTGTTTTGAAACTTCTTGGCTTCAGATTTCTTCTTTTCGACATCTTGTTGAGTCTTGGTGGGGTAATAATCCGGTTGTTGGTTGGCCTGGTCATGGCTTGATGATGAAACTGAAAGCTCTTAAATTTTTCCTTTGAAGTTGGCATTAAACTCAATGAACAAGCAACTTCTACTTTGCCGTATCTTCATACACAACTTCGTAGGCTGGACAATTTGGAGGTTATTGGTAAACTTACGGGGGATCAATTAACTAAACGTCGTTTATTGCAGGAACAGATCGAGATATTAACAACTCAGGAGCACATCTATTGGAGGCAACATTGTAAACTTAAATGGCTCACCGAGCGGGATGAAAATAATCATTTTTTCCACTGGATTGTTGCTGCCTAAAAAAGAAAGAGTACGATTACGAAAATTCTCTCAAGAACCGGACAAAGTCTTTTTACTAGTGATAGTATTGAATATGAATTTTGTGATTTCTTCTCTAAACTTTTCACTAAGAAGCCTGATGATTGCTTCCTTTCTACTAATATGGACTAGAGTCCCATCTCTTCTATCCAAGCGACAAACCTTGAATGTCCATTTTCAGAAGAAGAGGTTTTTACTACTGTCTCATCTCTGGGTGTGGATAAATCTCCTAGTCCGAATGATTTTACTGCTGAATTCTTTAAATATTTTTAGCCTGTTTTTGAAGGGTGATACTATGCATATGGTTCAAGACTTTTTTTACTGCTGGAGTAATCAATGCATCTTTGAATGAAACTTTCATTTGTCTCATCCCTAAGAAACTTGACTCCAAATTAGTCTTAGATTTTCAGCCTATTAGCCTAATTCCCTATGCATACAAGATCATTGCCCGTGTTCTCTCTAATCAGTTAAAACAGGATCTTTCTTCCACTATTGTTTCAAATCAACTTGCCTTTGTGGAAAATCGATAGATATTGGATGCTTCTCTCATGGAAAATGAGTTTATTGATGATTGGTTTCATAATAAGAAAGATGATGGTTATTAAGCTTGACCTGGAAAAGGCTTTCGATACCATGGATTGGAGTTTTTTAGATTGTTCTTCAGGCCAAAGGTTTTGGGGTTGTTTTGTGTTTGTGGATTCAGGGTTGCATCTCTAGCGCCAACTTTTCTATCATTATTAATGGCAGACCTCGTGGCAAGATTATACATTCTTTTGTAAGGTGATCCCCCTCTCTCATTTTCTTTTCATCTTTGTGGTTGACTACTTAAGTTGTCTCTTGGACCATAATTTGACTAAGAAACTGATTGCTACACACCTCATTGGTGATTCCTTTTTTCTGAGTCATCTTCAATTTGCTGATGATACCTTGCTTTTGTCTACTGTTAATCGATCGTCTTTGACTCATCTGTTTGAGGTTATTCATGTCTTTGAACAAGCATCTGGTTTGTTTATTAATTTCTTTAAGAGTGAGTTGTTAGGGGTTAACCTTCCCGAGGATGATTTGGACTGGATGGTGAATTCATTTGGATTCAAAAGAGGCCATTGGCCCGTGACTTATCTTGGTCTCCCATTGGGAGACAACTCCAATTCTATGAGGTTTTGACACCCTGTTGTTGAGAGAATTCAACAGAAGCTCCATAACTAGAAGTATGCTTATATATCTAAGGACGGAAGGCATACTCTCATCTAGGCCACCCTTTCAAGCTTCCCTACATACTACCTCTCTCTTTTTCGTGCCCCTACTGATGTTATTAATAGATTGGAGAAACTGATTCGTGACCTTCTTTGGGAGGGTTCCCATGGTGAGGATGACATGCATAATGTGAATTGGGCAACCACTGAGCATCCTAAGCTTCTAGGCGGCCTTGGTATAGGTAACTTTTGATGTCGTAATTATGCTCTTCTGACCAAATGGATTTGGTGGTTTTTACATGAACCTAATGCATTGTGGAGGCAACTTATTATGGCTAAATATTACTCTCCTTCATGTATATGGCCGTCTATTATTCGTACTTTGGCCAAATCCTCATGGATGTTTATTTGTCAGATTGTTGATTTGGTTGCTTTTCGCACTTAGCTCCCTTGGCATGGGCTCTACTATTTCTTTTTTGAAAGGCCATGGGCTTAGTTGTGGTGTTCTCACTGTGGTTTTCCCTCATTTGTTTCGGCTTACTAGGTCTCCTGATATTACAGTGGCTGAGGTATGACTTGTGGATTCTGAGGCTTGGAACCTGTGTCTTCGCCCTAATCTTCGTGATTTTGAAATTCACAAATGGGCTTCGTTATCTCTATTACTGTCTACTGTCAGATTTCATGTTGTGCCCGATTCGTGGAGATGGTTAATTGACCCATCTTCGTTCGTAAAATCTCTCATTGAGGATTTGATGGGTTTTTTTAGCCTCCTGTAAGGATTTATACTTTGTCATCTAGTGGGATCATTGCAAATTTTCTTTTGGGAGCTTAGTCATAGTGTCATCAATACTGCGGATCGTATCCAACGATCCAGCCTTATATGTGTCTCTCTCCTTCTTGGTGTGTTATGTGCAACGTTCAAGCTGAGTCCCTTACTCATTTGTTTATACATTGTTCCTTTGCCTCCCGCTTTTGGAACGATATTTTGGACGCTTTTGGGTGGTCAATCGTTTGTTCCCATAATATTTTAGACATTCTTGACTCCTTTTTTGTGGGACAGCCTTTTACTGGCACAAAGAAGATGGCTTGGCTGGCTATTTTGTGTGCTTTTTTTCTGGACCTTATGGGGTGAACGTAACAAGCGTCTCTTTAGAGACTCCATCTCATCTTTTGACTCTTTTATTGATCTGTTTTGTCAACTGCTTTTTCTTGGTGCAAATTTGAGCACCCTTTTAAGAACTTTACTCTTTCTTAGTTAGTTTCCAATTGGAAATCCTTTTGTAATCACCTATAGGTGTTTGGAGTTTTCCCATGTTCCAGTTTTTCAATGAAATATTTCTTCTCTAAAAAAATACTATGAGATCAGGAACCAAAGAATATAAGAGGGTTGGGGATAAATCAAGAGAGTAAGATCATAAAAAAGAAGTCAAGTGTGTAGCTCATCAACCTCCAAAACATACTATGTTGAGAATTTGATTCGAGGCATTGTGGTTTTAGTAGTTAGTTGTTGTAATCAGTTATTATTATGTTCACCTTACTTCTATGAGAAAACATGGGAATGATTCATCAACCACATAGCATGTCGGCATAGAAGTTTGATTTGATGTATCATGGTATATATAAGTAGATCTACGGGCATAGAATTCAGCCATCTGTGCGTTGATCTTTTCGCGAAAAGATTAATCTGTTTGCTTATGAATATCTCCCAACTTTCTTCTCTAATGCTTAAGTCAATGGTGGCTAATGAAGCAAAATGAAACCTCCTAAGCATACTATGTCGAGAGTTTGTTTTGAGGCATTGTGATTTTTAGTAGTAAGGTATTATAACCCGTTATTATTCTATTCAACTGACTTCTATTAGAAAACATGAGAATTGATTTGATGTATCGTGGTATATACAAGTAGACCTATAGGTAAAGGATTCAACCATTTATGTGTCAATCTTTTCGCTTCAAACAGATCGACACATTTTTTGTTTTGTGGGACTCTCCCAACTTTCTTCTCTCAGGCTGAAGTCAATGGAGGCTAATGAAGAAAAAAGAAACGGTAGGATTGGTTCTGTTGAAGGCCAGCTTTTTGGTGGCATGGGAATGGCACACAGGTAAGAGCAGCAGGGAAGAAGCAAGACATGCAAGAATGTGTGGTGGGCACATGGTGCCATGCAATGCCCACACTTTGATTTATAAATCACTTCCACTTTGGCCTTGAATGGTTAGTGGCCTTTCAAAATGGCAAAGGATTCATCTTCAAAGAAGGATGATTGTATCATTATGTCTTTTATACAGCACTTTTGAGATACATTAGGATCAAAGAGGAGGAAATGGAACCCTTACTTTGCTTCCACCATCAGTTAAAAGCCATGAAAGCTACCATTGGATCACAATGCAACGATTAGAAGTATTATATTTTTAACTCCAACATTAGTCCTTCATTATTAAAAGAAATTTTGGCTTCATTTGTTGAATTTTACGAGTCTCATTGATAATTTATGGTTTAAATAATATTTTGGTCTTTATATTTTCGGCCCTGGTTTAATTTGATTCTTGTAATTTTAAAACGTTCAATTTAGTCTTTGAACTTTTAAAAAAATTCAGCGTAATTTTTTTAAAGAGCTAAAAAATAAAATTAAAGGATTAAGATGTTCACTTTTTGAAAGTACAAAACTAAAATAAACATCCTAAAAGTACAAAGACTAAATTAAAAATTTTGATAGGAGAGGGACCAATTTGATAAATTTCATAGACCAAAATAATATTTAAACCATAACTTTTTTTATTATTATCCCATTTATTTGTTTTTAAAAGGTATTAAATTTCAACTGACATGTCGACATTTTCATCAACATTTCACATGTAATTGAGTTTGACATCAACATAAAGGGTGAATCGACATTTACATAATATCATTACAAAATCGATGAAACATACAAAAAAAAAAAAAAAAAATGTCACTAATGTAAATATAATATAAATAATAAGTATTTGGTAACTTATTTAAAAGTGTAGAATTTTTATTTACCGCACACACATATTAATCTCGTCAGTTTTTATAATTGTTTTAATATCTATCAACATCAATATTTCTATCAACAATTTTTATATAATTGGGGCTTTGGCATTTTTGTTGACATCGACATTTTAAACCTTAATTTCAATCTAATTTTTTGTTTTAAGAATTCAAAGTTAGCTTAGGTTAAATGTTATTGACATGTATCATCTTCTTTGGGATAAAAAGTTTGATTCCTCATCTTACGAAGCAAATCAATTTTAAGAAAAAATTGATTTGAAAGTAACTTACCAAATTTTGTTTCTACATTTAAAAAAATCCACCCAATATTTTATTCACTTCAAATTTTAAAATATTGTTTTTTCAAATTACACTTTTTACTTATGAGTTTTGAATTTAGTTTCAAGTATTCCTAAAATTTTAAATTTTACACTTACACCCCTGAATAACCGATAGTCATTTTTGTTTTCGCATTTAATTTTTATCCTAACTTTTAATTAAATAATTTAAAATACATATAACGTGGATTTTTCAATTAATTTTAATAGTGGCTGAAAATTGAATTTAAAGATAAAAAAATGCAAAATCTTGGAATTCATGGACTTAAAAGAAACTGTAAAAATATAACATAAAATCTAGGGGGAGAAAATCCTGATAAAAAAAATGTATTTTATCGTTACAAATATAATTGAAATTATTTTGCATTAGTCGTTGAAAGTGGAATCAGCGGCGACATATTAGCCAATCGGAAATAACCCACCAACTTTTTTTTATATATTTGTGTTATTTTTATTTATCTATCTATTTTTTAATGCATGTTCTGATATTTATCTACATTTTTTATCTGTCAAATTAATAAAAACGAAAAGTTAAAAATAAAATAGTCATCAAACGGAGCATAGATTTTTACAACTTAATCTATTTATTTTGTGACCTACAGTTAAATGTGTGGGTACATTATTATATGTTATATGTTAATACAAATCCTAGACATTGTTTAACTATATAAAGTTTGTATTGTCAAATTTATGATCAGATGTTCAACTTTCATTCTGTATATTATAAAAAAAAAACAAAAAAAGAAAAGAAAAGAAAAGAAAAGAAAGAAAGAAAGAAAGAAAAGACAAGATATTATTGATAATACATGTATAAAAAATGATTATAAGTAAGAGATATGAATATTATCGTAAAGGCGAGCATAATTCAACTGCCATACAATATGAGTTAGCAGGTAGAAAAGACTATGATTCAAATTCTCCCACCTCTATAGTATGAAAAAAAAATGAAAAAGAAAGAGAATAAGGTATTGTCAAGGGAAAACAATAATGTTTTCATTTATAATTTCTTGTTTTTGTTCAAAGAGAATAAGGTATTGTCAAGGGAAAACAATAATGTTTTCATTTATAATTTCTTGTTTTTGTTCCTTCTTTCTTAATGAAGAAATTTAAAACATAACAAAATTTTAGAAACTATCAATAATAGATGCGGATAGATACTGATAGACTTCTATCAGTGTTATCAGTGACATTGATAGACACTGATAGAATATCTATCATTGATAGTTCTAAAATTTTACTATGTCTTGTAAATATTTTTAATAGTTTTACCATTTGAAATAATTTCCCTATTTTGATAATAATTTATTGTTTCTTAATTTTTCTTTTTTATTAAAAAAAAACATGTTTTTAATTATTCTTATTTCCTGTGCTTTTAAAATAAAATATTGTAAACTTTGTTTTTTTAGATGCTTATTATGTATTTTAGAAGCAAAAGAATAATACAAGAACAATTCTTATCTTCTTCTTTCTTTTCTTTTTTTTTTTCCTTCTTTTTTTAAGTTTAGAAAATCAGAAGCAACAAACAACTTGACTTTTCTTGTTTTTCCAAAATTTCTACTCACACTTTTAAAAACGGTTATAAAAAAATAGAAACAATAGATAGAAACAGTTTTAGTTACTCACCAAATGCTTATGTTTCTAAAAAACTAGAAAAAAGAAACATAAACGCTATCAAATTCTAGTCTTCAACATTCAAGACATGTACTGTCCAAAATTTTGATAAAATTTACAATCACTTTTCATTTTACCTTGATCTTTTTAAGATATGTATATGCACGATCGTAGATTTCTTTAATTATATTGTAAAAAGGAGGAATAACTGTTGAAAAATCATTGGATAATGAAAAGCCAAAATGGTTATATATTTATCGAAAAGTTAATTGAAACTTATAAATGGATATTTGGACAAATCATGATATAAATATTAATGTTTATGAGCCAATGATTTGCAACATCCACCTAACCAAAATAAAATCTAACTAGGAAATAGGAATGTCGACATCACACACTTGACAATATTCATAAATTTAAGTTACAATCCTAATGCAATTATATGTTGCTCTACCATATTCTAGAAAGGCTATATATATATATACACACACAATTTGGTCTTTTGGAGAATTATTTTAACTTAAATTTTTAATATTATTTTTCAATTGAGTCCAACCATATAAGCATGAAGATTCAGAACTTCTAATTTTTCTATCGAGATAAATAACATCTTACCTAGTTGAACTATGTGAAGTGATTCTTCATTTTAGATCATAAATATGTCAGTAACTTTAGTAAACTTATCATAAAATGAACTACTACAAAATTAGTAGGCACTTTCTTTACTGTTAGATGCATGCTTATTTCAATCTCTTTCAACTAAAGAGTGAACCAAATATGAAAAGAGGAATCACATAATTGTCTTCCCTTCTCGATTTATTTTAGATTGAAGAAGGTAAAAAAGCAAGTTTAATCCTAAATTTGTCAAGTTATATCAATTTCGCCCTAAACTTTCAAGTTCATCAGGATCCTAAACTTAAATAAATACAACAATTTTTATCCTTACTAATTCACCATTGGAAAAAAAAGTAAGAAAATCTTCCTAAATTCATTAGTTTCAATAAATAAAGTTCTATAATAAACTAGTTTGGTCAATGAACAGATTAACCATAGAATAACTTTACCAAAATTCATAAATTTAAAAAAAAAGTAATGCAAATTTTTTTCTAGAATTTTGTCAATTTCATATCATACATCTGTATGTTTTACATAATTCTTGGATGTACGAAAGGACAGTTTTCTAACAATATTTGGAGCAAGAACTTATTAGAGGATTAAAATAGCAACACTTTTTAAAATTTAGAGTTAAAGATTGTAATACTTATAAAGTTTGAGGTTCAATTTTCTAAAATTGACACAATTTTATCAAGTTTAAGTGTAATAATTGATTTAAAAAAAAAAAAAAAATTAAAAACCCATAAACCCATAAACCTCCCAAAAAAAACCCCATAAACCCTTTTCACCTATAAAAAGGAACTCCATTGTTGAATACTAAGAGAATAATCTACCAACAAGTGTGCTCTTCTTCTTCTTCTCTTCTTCCTCCAAAACCCCATTTCTCTAAGCTCTTTCAAACTTTCATCATGTGTTGCCAAGGTCTTCTTCTGGTCCAAAAAATCTCAGAACTTTACCACAAAATCTCCACTCTTGAAAGCCTCAAACCCTCTAAAGATGTCAACTCTCTCTTCACTCAACTAGTCCTCATTTGCAGCCCTCCCCCGTCTTCTCCGTCGTCCATCGACGTCTCGACACTCTGCTCCGCCGTCCAAACCATGAGATCCCATCTCATCAAGCTCTGCGGCGAGGCCGAGGCCCTTCTCGAGCATCATTACTCCACCATTTTAGCTTCCCACCAAAACCCACTTGACCATCTCTCCCTTTTCCCTTATTACTCCAACTACCTCAAACTAACCCACCTTGAATTCTCCATTTTGAACCACCACGCGCCCCACGCGCCACCCTCCAAGGTGGCCTTTGTTGGCTCCGGTGCACTTCCGTTCTCGTCGATTATCATGGCCTTGAAGTACCTCCCCAAAACTGAGTTACACAACTTCGACATCGACCCATCTGCCAATGCCAAAGCAGCAATGCTGGTTGCTGGCGATGCGGAGCTGTCGAAGCGGATGGTGTTCCACACGACCGACATCATGGACGTTGCCTCGGACGAGTTGAGGGAGTTTGAGGTGGTGTTCTTGGCAGCATTGGTGGGGATGGAGAGAGAAGAGAAGGTGAAGGTGATCGAGCATTTGAGGAAGAGCATGGGCGGCGGTGCGTTGTTGATGTTGAGGAGCGCGTATGGTGCACGTGCGTTTCTTTATCCGGTGGTGGAAGCTTGTGATCTTCGAGGATTTGAGATTCTTACAGTGTTTCATCCCACGGATGAAGTTATTAATTCAATTGTGTTGGCGCGATTATAATGTGTTTAAGACATTAATATAAATTAAAGCTAATTAAGTATAATCTCTACTTAATTAAGATATCACATTACAAGAAAAATTAAGGCATGGTATTTTCTTTATTTTGTGGTACTGAAATAAAATTTGGAATGAATGAAAGAAATTTGAGAAATTCGATTTCTTGGTTTTTTAATAAAGAAGAACGATTTTAGATTTAGTATCTACTTCTTGTCGTAGACTGTTCTTTTTTTTTTTCCCCGATTTGAAAAAACATGTTTGGTAACCTTTCTTGTTTTCATAAATTTTAAAACAAAAATATGAAAACAAATATATTTATAAGTAAAAAAAAATGATAAAACAATAATTAATTAATTTAATGTTTCGAAAAGAAATAAAGTGAAGCAAGAAAAAAGAACTCGTTTTTATGATTTCTAGTACACAATTTTAGAATGTTTCTTAAAAAAATGATAAACAAGAAACTACTACAATTACCAAACGCTTTACTAGTTATTGGGTCTCTTGAGTTCTTTCATTATTATCTCAAATTTACTAGTTAAGATGTGTACACCTATCAGTTCAAGAAACAATCCCATTCCATAAAGGGTTTATATACCATTACAAAACATTATTTAGTCGAAAATTTGAAATTAATGTTTGACTTCTATATCAATATGAGCATTGGGCATAGCTAATTTAACTAATTTGCACGTACTATCAATCTCAAAATCGAAGGTTCAATTCTTCCTCGCTATATTGTTAAAAAAAGCTTGACTTGAATCTAGTGATGGAAGCTTGTGATCTTGGAGAGGTTGAAGATTCTTACTATGTTTCATTCCATTAATGAGATTTATGCAGGAAAGTTTTAGAAAGCTAAGTTATAAGTTTAGTCTTTCAACAACTTGAACAATTGAAATTAGATTTAAAAATATTTCAATTTAACTTATGAATATCCTATAATTAATGAGTAGTTACTAACTATGCTACCCTTAAGCTACTATTTTGTATTGTCGTTTTGCTTTGGATTTTCTTCTCTTTCATGACAGATCTTCACTCACCTCTTCTACAAACATGACAGTCAAAATAGCAAATATTGCAACTTTTTAGACATTTTCTTAGCTATATAACATAAGATTTACTTTTTTCCTAATGTTTCTTTGTTGGGCCAACCAAAAAGAAGACATGGTAAATGGACTTCAATTGGACCATCAATCAACCGATACTTATCCAAATTCATCAAAATCATGTCTTGAGCTTAATATTATACAAATACCAATTCAAGGAAAATATAAAGTCACTTTAATTTTAGTCGTCGAGAGTACGATTCAACTGACATAAAATATAAACTATAGACCAGAAGATCAAAACGTGGTAATCACCAACCTCACCTTGTATATTATGTTGAACTAAAAAGCAAGCCACTTTTGTCCCATAACTCTTCTTTCATTATTTCTATAACAAGAACTCAAATTCGCTTGAAAATCCAAAACGTAATTATATACCCTACATATGCCTTCAAACACTTATCCTGTACAAATATTATTCATTAATCAGGTAAATAAACAAAAATTGTGTAAATAAACAAAAATTGTATAAATAAAACATCTCAAACATTTATAAATAAATTAATTTAGACATTTGGTTAGAATTTCGTTTTAAAGTTGTTAATATATACTTAAACATGTGTATACGATTTCTATACATATGAAGATTAACATAAATTAGAAAGGAATGTTGTGGAATCAACAAATAGTTAATAACAACATTTCATTAATATGAGTAGTTTTCTAATAGACTGTGAATTACTTCAAAGTGTTATACTTCCTCTATTTGTCTTTATCCATTTAGAAAGGCTTGCATGTGAAAAATTTTCTTACTATTTTAGCGACAGTTTTGGAGAAAAATAATTTCATTTAAGTGATTTTAAGCTGATTTTAAATGTAATGAAGTGAAAATAACTATAAATCATTAACATAAGGTATAAATTGATTCATTCTTAAAAGTTCAAAATTTAATTTGATACAATATTATTTAGTTTGAGATTTTAATTGCTTCAACCTAAAGAATGTTTTTTTCGATAATATGTGGGGTAGGGGGATAGAACTCTAGACCTTGAGGTTGATAGTATAAATTCATATCAGTTTAGCTATGCTCATGTGGAGTATACCATCAATTTTTTTTTAATAGAAACAATAATAATGTGTTACCACGTCAGGTTTGTTGGAGATTTGATTAGTTAACTTTAGAATTTTCTAAGGCCGCGGTTTCTGCGGTTGTGTAAAACAAAGTCTTAACATCTGTTTCAGACAAGAGTTTATTTTCCTGCAGAATATTTTCCTTATCTGAAAATATCTGGTTGTAATTTTCTGTTCGATATTTTCCTTTATGGAGGATGATTTATCTTTTCCAAATGGAAATTTGTTTCCTTTCTTGGATTCAGTTATTTAAGGAGATTTATGATAAACATTTAGGTTTGCCGCTTTTATTAATCAAGCAAGACGTATTCTGTTCTACGACCATTATTGTGCAACATTGTGTTCTTGGTTGTTGCTCACTATTCCACTGTACAAGTTCTTCATCTGTTGAAGTGCATTGGAGTAAATCACAGTCTTAGGGGGAGCCTAAGTCATTGCTGCCATAGAAGGGATTCTTAATCTTAGGGGGAGTGATAACTTGTAGAAATACAAGTTATTTATACCATCTTATTCAGATTATGTGGCAAAAAGAAGAAAAAGTTGCGTCGAATGTATAGAAATTGGCTTAGAAACGCAAAAGTTGTAAACTGTCAAAAGTACACCGGCTAACCCCATTGCGATGGCAAAATGGAATGTCCAAGTCTTTGTTTTGCAGGAAATAGGTCACCGCATGCGACGATTGCTCGAGGACAAAAAGAGCAACACATTCGCACTACATGCGACGGTCAATTGAGAACGAAAAAAAGCAACGCAATTGTAGCGCATGCGATGATTGATCGTGCACGGAAAGATCAACACATTAGCATTGACCGTGGACAGAAAGATCAACGCATTAGCCCTGCATGCGGCAATCGATCCTGGATAAAAAGTCAACTCATTTGCACCGCATGCGGAGATCGATCGTAGATGAAAAGAGCGACGCATTCACAAGGATTTCTGAAATTGTACATCTTTTCTATAGTACGATCTGACAAATTGAATGTGGAGCAGAGTGGAAGTTTCCACCATGGCAGAAAAAGCAGCTTTTCAGAGCGGGACCACTAACGAAGGAGGTACTAAGGTCTATAAATAGTTACATCAATTTCAAAAAGAGGAGGCTGGTCTGAAGAGACAACTTAGGGGAAAATTTGGGGAGAAAGACGAGACAAGATCGAAAGGGATGTCTCGGGAGCAAGAAATTCATCCACATTCCTGAAGAGAAGGTCTGTGCAAAGATCACTTCTACCTGGAAAACAAGCTTGAGAAGAAAGCTCTCCACCACATTCCTCCTACACGCCGGTAAGCAAATCGTCTCCGATCGGGATCTGTGTCAAGACATTGACACGCTTTTCTTATTTGTTATCACTTTCTATTCATCAACTGTGTTCATTTTTAATCTTTTATTCATCCATCTGTAACAAACGCTTATCTTTATCTCTTAATATCATTATCATATTCATCGTCATCTCTCTGCATACATTCATCATCCATTTCTTTCATTATGTGTAACTAATCCCCCAGGGTAAAGGGGAAGGATTAAGCGAGTAAGTTAATCCATGTTGAAGAAATTAGCTAATTTTAGCTAACGCATACTCAACGACATCTTCACTTGTGAGAGCATAAGTAAAGATGTTATTTCACCTCTCGAAAGAATGTTGGAAGAATACGTTAACTAAAGCAAGAAGTATTTCCAGATATGGAAACAACCTTGCTTTCGCAACGTTCATCCCTGATTCACCATAGACATATGGGAACGCGGTCGATCATTGAGAGATGGTCTCTTATACACATCTAGATGTGTATAAGAGACAGCCATAGACATATGGGAACGCGGTCGATCATTGAGAGATGTAAGCGAAGGGAAAACGGAACCTTAATTGCGTCCTCAACGGGATTGACGAACTTGCGATGTCCTTTCCCCCAACCCATTCTCTTTCTAACACATTTCACAAGACTTGCCACCGCATTCCATTAGATACTTGCACATCTTCACAGACAGTCCTCTATTTGTTATTTAATTGTTTATTTATTTACTTAGCACCGCATTTTGTTTTATTTTATCACCACATTTTATTTGTCAATGCATTTTACTTTATCATCGCATTTTATTTTATTATCGCATTTTACTTTTCATCGCATTTTGCTTTTCCCAATACGATTCATTATTATTTTTTTTTTTGGTCGCATATATCACATTAATATCGCATTGATCACCGCAATCCCTGTGTTCGACCTCAAATCACTCTGAGAAACTTGCATTGGTATTATACTTGGTTCCAGCGTAAGAAAACTTGTGACACGCACATACTACATGAACGCATACTACGAACGCATATCAGCATCATCGCATACACTATTTTAGAACGTAATATCGCAATTATTATCGAGACCGCATACACATCATCCATACGTCACCATCCACTTCATCATTTCCATCCATCCATTCCCATCCATCCTTTGCGGTGACATTACATTCATTCCGTCCGTCGCAATTAAAATTTTCATTCAACAGTGTTTGCACAATTTCATCAATTGAAATTCAATCTTACAAGTTTTTGGTGCCGTTGCCGGGGATTGCAACATTAGTGCTGAATATTTTTGTGATATTTTACAGGACAGATTTATGTTATAAAGTCTATTTACACGAAGAGCAGACTGACGGTGCATGAGTACTAGAATAGAACTAGAATTCGACGCCGACACAGAGATCGAGTGAACCTTTCGTAGGAGAGCACGTCAAAACCGAACTAGGCAAAGAAGAAATATGGCAAACAACGATTAGAGGCCCGAGGGGAATTAGAGAATGAATCGGCCGGCGCAAGACCCAGTCTTTTTGGCCACTGATCGCAACATTCCCATGAGGAACTATGCGACGCCTAATCTATATGACTTCTCGCATGGTATCGCAAGGCCTACAGTAGAGGAGAACGCCAGATTTGAAATTAAGCCGGTCATGCTCCAAATGATTCAGAATGCAGGTCAGTTTGGAGTTTACAAGGAGAGGACCCGCATGCAAGAGTTTACAAGGAGAGGACCCGCATGCACATCTGACCAGTTTTGTAGAGATGTGTAACACATTCTCCATCCCTGGCATGACTCCAGAAGGCATTAGACTATATCTTTTTCCGTATACACTTAGAGATGAAGCAAAGAGGTGGGCTCATTCGTTAGATCCAAATGAGATAAATTCGTGGGATTAGTTGGTTGAACGGTTCATGAAGAAATTTTTTCTTCCTGCTGTCAACGCAAGAAGATGACGGGAAGTGTTAAATTTTGAGCAAACAGAAAACGAGACTCTGAGCACTACATGGGCACGATTTAGAGATTAGTGAAAAACTGTCTGCATATCGGGAATCCCGATTGCGTTCTCATGGAGACTTTTTATAACAGCCTAGATAGAGCGACACAAGTCGTTGCAGATGCCTCCGCGGCAGGAGAATTTATAGATAAGACGTAAATTGAAGAAAAAGTCATCTTAGATCATATCTCGCGAAATACAAATGACTGGGTTGATGATGGGTATGGAGGAAGAGACCCAAAGCGAAGGAAAACAGATAGCGCCATTGTACCAGTTGATATGATGACCACATTGGCTGCCCAAATGGCCACGTCACCTCGCTCCTTCAGACAATGGCTATAAATCAAGGAACTCTCTCCTAGAGTGCAGCGTAAGCCAATGTGCTAACGCAAGTGGTAGCAGTAAGCTGTATATAATGCGGAGGGGGTCATTCAGTGGAAGTCTGCCCGTCAAATCAACAGACAGTATACTCTATCCAGAACAACCCATTCAGCAGCACGTACAACCCAGGTTGGAGGAATCATCCCAACTTCAATTGGGGAGGAAACAACGACCAGGGGGGCCAAAGAAACATGCAGACCAATCATTCTGGGAATCGAGGCAATCCTCCGATTTTTCATCACTAGTGTCAAAGTCAGAGCAACTATCAGAATAGGCAATCGCACAACCAACCTTCTTCATCTAACACCTCACCCAATTCGTCATCCTTGGAAGCTCTGCTCAAGCAATATATAGAAAAGGACGATGCGATCATGCAATCGCAAGCATCTTTCATCAGGACTTTGGAGGTACAGGTTAGGTAGCTTGCGACCGAACTTAGAAATAGAACACATGGTACGCTTCCCAGCAACTCAAAAGCACCTAGATCAAGTGGGAAAGAGCAATGTCAAGAAGTGACATCGGGCAGGCAAACCTGCTCGCCTGCGGGGATGCGTTTGCGGTAACACTGAAGACCCTTTTTAAACAACATCCCTATCAACTATCTTTACTGCTTGTCTCTTATACACATCTAGATGTGTATAAGAGACAGGTAGAAATCCCTTGCACTCGTCCTCCAGAAATGTGTTGCGTTGATGGTTGTGCTGCGCTAATACATACATTGTGCCCGTCCTCCAAAGATTCTTTGCGTTGACAGATGTGTTGCGCTAGTATATACACTACGCCCGTCCTCCGAATATGCACTATGTTGACGGATGTGTTGTGTTGGTAGAAATACCTTTTTCCCGCCCTCTAAAGTTGCGTTGCATTGACGAATGTGCTATGCTAATATATACATTGTGCCCGTCCTCCGAATATGCATTGCAGTGACGGATGCGTTGCGTTAACAACTAAACATTGCACCCATCCTATAAAAATGAGAAAAAAAATGATAAAATATTCACGGAAAGGATAATTGAATGATTGCTTCAGCTCTTGAGGAAATTATTACATAGTAGACGAAAGGACATCCTTTCCTGCTATGTCATAATGGGAGGGGAGCGGCAGGCTTTTTGGATTACCAAAGCCTGCCAACGCACGATTGCGTTGGGCTCATCAAGGCCCAACCTATAAATCGCCCCTTCTTAGCTCGTTGGAGTTCACTTTCATTCTCTTCGCAAAAACCCTAAGAAAAACCTTTGCATACCTTGACCGTCGTCCACCTCTTTCTCCCTAGAAACAAAAAACTTCCAACTTCTTTCCTTTAACTGAACCCATGGCCTGACAGTCATCTCATTCCTCTTCCTAACCATTATCTCCTTCCCATGCCCTTGTCACTTCGCGGGAGGCGGCTTTCCTCGCCGCCAGCCGCCGCCTCGCCGCCCAGCCCAAGCCAACCCCAAGAATCGCCGGAAAACCCAGGAGAAAACCCTATGTAGCTGCAACACCATCCACCCACCGTGAGGGGCCGAGCATGGAGAGTGCCTCTGCCACCAGATCTGAGGTGGTGCTCCTAATACCTTCAACCGAAAGTGAGCTGAAAATAAAAGACAACAAGGAGGTGTTCGAGAGTATCCTGAGCCATTTGAGGAGGGACAGGGGGTTGCTGGAGGCAGGAGTAGTAAACCAACCCTTGTCGTCAGAGGAGGAGTTAGCTTTAGCTTCGTGGAGGATGACCCTCACCATTTTGGATCCTAGGGAGACTGCCCCAACAGACTCCAATGAGGGACCCATAAGGGCTATTCTGGAGGTAATGAAGGCGAAGAAGCGGATGGAGAAGCCTGAAGAAAAGAAGGAGAGAAGAGTAGAAGAGAAACAGGCAGAGGAAGATGAAGTTGCCCGGCTGGAGAAAGAGAAGAAAGAAAAACAGAGAAGAGAAACGCCTGATAAAAGAGGAAGAAAGAAGGAAAAAGGCGGAAAGTATGAATGTTGAAGGAGAATCAACCACCGAAAGGGTGGATGTGGGGGTATCAACGCAATTTAAACCATCAATGCAACTACAAACTTCATGGTCGCAATCCAGGCTAGTTGCATCGGAGGCTCAACTCCGGGGTTCAGATGATAAGAAAGACCCTGACATCTCCCCATTAATGCGGCATCACAAGGTGAATGTGCTACAAGGGTCCACAAGCGACCTAAAAGTTTATGAACGCAAAGAGAAAGAGAAGGAAGAAAGAAGAAGAAAATTAAAGAAGAAGGAAGAAAAGATGGCACGAGCGCGCCAAATCATCGCATCGGCCGATTTGGCCAGACAGCTTCATGATGAGAAGGTTCGTCGTGCCAATGCAAAAGCAGAAGAAGAGGACAAAAGAAGGCTTGAGGATGAGCAGCACATTGCGCTCGCCTCTGAGCAATTTGAAAAAGAAATGAGAGAAGAAGAGGAGGCAAAGAAGAAAGCAAAGGAGGAAAAAGAGTTGCGCTGCAAAGCAAATATTCAACGCATCAGAGAGCGAAAAGGAAAAAAGTGGAAGAGTGGGAAAAGGAAAAACAAGAGCAACGCAAGGCGCAGGAACGCATCTAAAGACAAAAATCCCACCTTGCATCCGTTCAGGAAAAAGGAAAAGCAAAGGTGAAAAGCAACGAGCTTACGTCGGCCAGGAGGCGCCCAAAAACCAAGAAGGAAAATGTTGATTTATGGATGGAAATGGGTTTCTTTCTTGCACCGGCACCATTACCAGATCTTATCTTCAGCATTATGGTGGAGCATGGGTGGGAAGCTTTCTACCAATGCCCATCCATTGTCATCCCATCGATAGTGAGGGCCTTCTACCATGGCTAGCTCCACAACACTGAAGATGCGTTGATCATCGACGGGAGGGTAGTGCCATTCAGTGCAGAGGACATCAATCAGCTTTACCAGTTGAAGAATTTCCTGGAAGCACCGGGTAACAAATTGATTGATGATCCTACAGAAGAATATGGAGGATGCTGATGACATACAAAAAATGCACGTTATCTTAGTCCTTTTATTTAGAATATTGAGGGTTGTTAAGCAGAATATGCGCAATTATGTTAGGAATTCATAAAGAAATGAGTTTGCGTCGTTCAACATTGTGAATCTCGCTAACCCACTATTATGCATTCAATTGTTATTTTTTGTAGTGGACGCAGATGCAGAAGCCGGGCTATCCATAGATGACGCATGCGGAGAAACTCTCCATCGCAAAGGCAAATGTATACGATCAACGCGTGGGTGTTGCGAGAATCAACTGCATGCGTTCATCGCAAGGAGATGCGATCGTTAAACGATTGCGGTATCATGTAGAAGTTGCGGTAATCAAGCGAATGCAGTCATTTCAAGATTGGGCTACATAATAAACCATAATAGTGGGATGACCGCAAATTGTGGAATGGACGCATCAACGCATATCTCGGGAAAATAAAAAGATAATGTTGACATTTCACCTACCATGCCGTTAGCAGTAGAGATTCA
Source organism: Benincasa hispida (assembly GCF_009727055.1). Taxonomy (NCBI): domain Eukaryota; kingdom Viridiplantae; phylum Streptophyta; class Magnoliopsida; order Cucurbitales; family Cucurbitaceae; genus Benincasa; species Benincasa hispida. The sequence continues at coordinate 44,926,661 of NC_052354.1, forward strand.
GAAAGGACTAACGCGCCACAAATGTCAGAATTAGAGCAGGTCCATTAATGCTGTCGGCGATCAAAGCTCTATAAATAGAAAACCTTGAGCAGAATTCCAAATCATCCAAGGTTTTCATCCAAGGTTTCCCTACCTTTGGATGGATCCTTTTGATCCAGACTAATGCGTGAGAAAGAAGTTGAGAGTTCTTCATCTCCTTCCTCATTGAATGACGACCGAGCCCTTCGCCAGAGCTAGATCTCGAAGAGTCAGTTCCACCGCCTATCCATGGCACCACCGGCAGCCTTGACACACATCTGCTGGAAGCAAATCATTGCTTCAACTGGTCCTTTCATTTTCTCTTCTTTTCTTATATTGTATTATATTACATTTTGGATTAAGAAATTAATACATTGTGTGTTCAATGCATTTCTATGTTTCCTTCGATTCCATCTCCATCTTCTTTTACTTAGTATCTTTAACATTCATTGCATCACTTAGTGAGATTGCTAAAGTATCGCATACTTAGTCATGCGGATTAGAGATATGAAGCATGTAGCAAACCACCAGAAGGTATGCGTTGTGCGAGTGTGTGAGAAAACCTTATTTCTTAGTGTGAAGCTGTAGCAACGCCTGTCTATAGGCAGATGCAACGCTAAATTATGGTAAAGTCAGCAATAACTAACTACCCGGGAGGGTAAGTGGTTGGTCCCATTAAGCAATGTAAGCCAGTGTTCACTAGAGATAGGAATAATCTTACGTCAGCCAAGTTTATGTGGTTACCTTGCCTTATGAGCACATCATTCATCATTTAGATATACTTGGAAGAGTAGTCTAAAATCAAAATCTAAGTCTCGAGAGAGTGGATTGGAATGCATAAGCAAGAATGGGTAACTTAGGAATAAGCTCCGTTTGCTATTACACAACGTATGCACCCTACGGAAAGGATATTGCATGCGTCCAAGAAGTAGGATATGGTGGTATGCAGCTATCACGCTCATGCAGCGAAAGCACGTGAGTGGGTTATGGAAGCTTAGGCATAGGCTTCTCAGCGCTATCGTAGATACACCGCATACGTCTTAGATTTAGGCTCAAGTGTGTGTGGCATGATCACATAGCTTGCATTGGCTGAGGTTACCCTTGTGGTCAATCTTAAGGGTTGCGATGAAGACATCCTCACATTTTATCTATTTTCCATCCACTTACTTCACGTCAACAGTTGTCGTGTCTCTACCTCTCATTCATACTTTTCCTTGTGTTGTCTGTTAGATAAGAGTAGGAGTAGTTTATAGCTCATACCCTCCATCATTCTTTTATTCAACTGCCGCAAACACATCACCGCTTAGCATTTAGTTACAAGTCCCTGAGTTCGACCTCGGATCACCCGAGAAACTTGCGTTCACGTTATACTTGGTGTGAGCGCTAGAAAACTTGTGACGGGAACGCATGGTCATCGCATACATTCGTTAACGCATAGTTTCATTCCAATGCATGACTACCGGCGCATGAGAATCAATGTATACCTTAAGACATGCATCACATATTGCGTCCCACATAATTTTAGTTATCAAGTCTTTAACGGCTAATTTTCGTCATCAGATGCGCTGAACGTATTAACGCAATTGGGCACTAAGTGGACTGTGTCCTTAATTGGCATCAAAACCCTTGCCTCCAACCGTCTGCTGCCTGAAGCGCGCCTTTAGGTCTACTTGGTGAAGAGACAACTCATCCACACATCGCATGATAAAACCATTTCAAGGGATAGAGTCATGGCCGCATACTGCATTGCACGCGACATTCCAATTGATGTGGGCCAACTTCTTGCGAAGCAAATCCGAGGTTATGTTGGCCACGTGAGAGGCTAGTACTTCTTTCCATAGACTGTTTCTAGCCTATGCCTATCTGTGGGCGCGGGCATTGAAGAAGAACCCATGTCAGAAGTCCACGGCATCATCAACACGAAAATCCTGAGAATCCTGTCTCTTATACACATCTAGATGTGTATAAGAGACAGCCTCCACAGAAGCGGCCTCTCATCGATTTGAATGCGCCGCAACCACCAAGACCCAAGAAGCAGCGCCGCAATGACAAAGGGAAGGAAATCATCCAAGGAAGTTCATCGCATCAGCAACCCTTGGACCCCTTACCTTTAGTCATCCGTTCGCTAAGCCATATATCAAATGAACCCCTTTCCCCTCTTCCCGAACAATTTACCAATCTCCTCCTTGCGCTCGACTCCAACCCCGCATCACCAACAATTTCCATCCGCCATCCATCTCCACCCCACTTTTCACCGTAAACATCGCCGCATGTTGATGACCCACACGGTTTGGGAGCAGGCCCTTCCGCTCAGCCCCAAACCGATGTTGGTGAGACATCTACGGCGTAACCCCCCACCACATCCCTTGCTGCTACCATCGAAGACATGCGGGGCTTTTTGTCTCAAGAACTATCCTTCTTGCGCCATACAATAATGGAGTTGCGAGTGAGCAACACAGAGCTGCATCAGGCGATGATCAACATTCAACGCAACATTTTTACCCTTTACCTGAATCAAAGACAGATGGCCAAACGCAACCATGAGTACTTCAATTTCTTGACCACATATTTACATGGTCCCATGGTGCCTCAACATCTGCAACAGCCTATGTTCTTTCAAGAAGTGCCGCAAGAAGCGCCTCTGCAACGCCCTCCTCACCAAGAGCCCCCGTCGCAAAGTTAAATTTGGAGGTGTACCACATTCTCCTTCACAATTTTGAATTCTTTTTGCGATCATCCACTTTTTTTTTATTTTTTTATAGATAGCTATACCTTTGTATTCTTCTATAGATGCTTACAATTTTATGTTTGCGATCATTATAATTCTTTGTGTACATAGACAATTTTTATATAATTGAGTGACTATTCTTTTCTTATGCGTTGGCCTCTTTATTTTTATCATCCTTTGTCAATTCATTGCGGTAATTCCTTTCTTTTCATCTGCGTTATTTATTTGCACTGCCATGACGAGCATTATGCGTAACCTTAGTGCAATTTCTTTATACATTGCATTTTCTACCTAACATTTAGACGATTTATCGCAATAGCTCTACTTTACCTTCTCTATTACAAGACTCTGCTCAAACTTTCTTTTCAAAATTTTGACTAAGTGTTTTGTCTTTTTTGTCCGAAACAACGCAATGAGGACCTTGCGACTCTCTAAATTTGGGGGTGGGAAAGGTTTGAGCAGATGCGATCAAGCGAATGCGTTCATATCAGGCAAATGCGTTCTTAAAAAAAAAAAAATACTGCTGTCAGCGCAAGGGAAAATCCCAACCTGATAAGAGTTAAGTTGTGAAAGAAACCTACTCGTAGTTGGATGTTCGCATGACACCCGTGGGAGCAAGCCAAAATGAAGGTTGGTTACTGATAACTGGCAGAAATGCCAGTTATTATAAGCCTTTTATTTAGAATTATGAGGGCTAACAGGTAGAAAACGCAGTGATAATACTTAGAATTTGTGAAAAATTGAGTTTTGCGTCGATAAGCACCTAAAACCTCACTAACCCAATATTATGCGTTATTTCGTGCCAAAGTGTCTATTTTTGTAGCTATCGCAGGAATCAAACGCATACGTTTGTAACAAGCAATCACAGAGAAACGCATGCACTAAGCCAGGCGACCGCAAAAGATGAACGCAGATGGCAATCCCATGCGTCCAACACATGGAAGTTGCGGTAAACGCATGCGTCCAATGCATGGAGAACATGGTGAACAAATAGAGATTACGGCCATGGAGTGACAGCCATAATGGAAGATCGCAAGATGGGTAGAACGCGTTGATAACTTCAGCTAAATTGAGCTCAGACGCATACCTTGGGAGTATCAACAAGATAAGGCGATGTGACAATGCTTATACTGTGACAAAAACAGCAGTGAGCCATACCTTCATCATTATAGCTGTCAGCGTCCAAGTTCTATAAATAGCCCTTGAGACCTTTATTTTGAGACATCCAAGCTTCTACCTCAAGGCAGAAGTTTATGATCACAGATGAGAGCTTGAGAGAGATTTCCAGTGAGAATTCTTCATCTCCATAGCCCAGATCGAGTGACAATCGGAGCAATCGCCGGAGATAGAGCTCGAGAGAGACATCTTCACCTTTCAACCATGGCACCACCGGCAGCCTTGACGTAGAGTCCTTCATCTCCCTTCTAATCTCTGTATTGTATTACATTTTAGCTTGAGATATTAAGATATTTTGTGATAAATGAAAACCTTAACTCCTTCATTACTGTCTTCTTCATCATCTTCATCTCTATCATAGTTTATCTTCAGCATTTATTTATCAAAGTCAATCGCATGCTTAATCGTTAGCCTAGAAATATACACATGTAGCAACCCGTCGAGAGGTGTGCGTTGTGCGAGTATAGTGAGTTAATCCTCTTTGCTTGATGAAAGGCTGTGGCAACGCCTATCTACGGGATGTTGCATTGCTTGTCTATAAGTTAAATAGCCGTGTCTAACTGCATGAGATGGTAAGGGATGGAACGCTCTAAGCAAGGTTCGTATTGTTCCTAGAGATAGGCACAATCTTATGCTCGACGCAACCATGCACTATAGAGATATAGTCATGCGGCTGACCACCTAGAAGTGTGATGCGTTAGTGCAACGAGCTGGGATCACTCGGGCGATTTAAGATAGTAAACATTACTATGCGTTATTGGTTGTTGTGTCTCTACTTATTCTCATTGCAAGTCTTCTATTGCTCAATCTGTTTAGTTAGGAGTAGGAGTAGTGTGTAAAACAATTAAGCCTTCTTCGCTTTATTTTTATTCTTAGTCATCGCCTCAAACGTATTACTTCATAAATATTATTGAGTGATAAGTCCCCGTGTTTGACCTCAAATTACCCGATAAACTTGCGTTTATGTTATACTTGGTGCAAGCGTAAGAAAACTTGTGATAGGAACGCGTGGTCATTGCATGCTAAGATTAACGCATCATCATTCCAACACATGACCTCAGATGCATGGGATCAAACACATAAGTTATGTCTAACGCATGATTCCATGTTCAAACCCATCCGTCCTTAATAATAAAATAAAACAAAACGCGTCCCCTAAATTATCTCAACAGTTACTAGGATCGACGCAATACAAAAATAAAATAAGAATAAAAGAGACAACTCCACTGACCAACTAAATTTAAAACTTAGCTAAGGATCAAGAGTTGAAGTTAAGTTTGGTACACAATCAAAGTTGGATGCTTGCATGACACCCGTGGGAGCAAGCCAAAACGAAGGGTGTAACCATGATCAATGCTCTCTATAGGAAGACGTAAACCAGGCCACCGCATAAAAGGCGCACTTCATTGTTTTTACAAAAATAGGAAAAACATTCTTTTCAAAACAAGAAGAGAACTTTGAGCAGAGGTTTGTCTTAGGTAAGAATAAAGTAGAGCATGTTGAAGAAATGTTCAAAGGATAGAAGAAACTAGTAATGTTGAGAAATTTTGTAGAGGTGGAGCATTCGGAGTAGTCGATCGACTCAAAGTTAGGATAGAATTTGAGCTGAATTGCCTTAGTCGAGGATATGCTTGAGGACAAGCATATATCTAAATTTGGGGTGTGATAAGTTGTAGAAATACAAGTTATTCATATCATTTTATTTAGATTGTGTGGCAAAAAGAAGGAAAAGTTGCGTCGAACGTATAGAAATTGGCTTAGAAATGCAAGCACACTCGCTAACCCCATTGCGATGGCAAAATGGAATGTCCAAGTCTTTATTTTGCAGGAAACAAGTCACCGCATGCGATGATCGCTAGAGGACAACAAGAGCAACGCATTCGCACTACATGCGAAGGTCAATCAAGAAAGAAAAAAAGCAACGCAATTGCAGTGCATGTGAAGACTGATCGTGCACGGAAAGATCAACGCATTAGCATTGATCGTGGACACATTAGCATTGATCGTGGACGTAAAGATCAATGCATTAGCCCCGCATGCGGCAATCAATCCTGATCAACGCATTAGCCCTGCATGCAGCAATCGATCCTGATCAACGCATTAGCCCCACATGCGGCAATAGATCCTGGATAAAAAGATCAATGCATTCGCACCGCATGTGCCGATCGATCATAGATGAAAAGAGCGACGCATTCACAAGGATTTCTGAAATTGTACAACTTTTCTATTGTACGATCTGACAAATTGAATGTGGAGCAGAACGGACGTTTCCACCAAGCCATGGCAGAAAAAGCAGCTTTTCAGAGCGGGACCACTGACGAAGAAGGTACCAAGGTCTATAAATAGCTACATCAATTTCAAAGAGAGGAGGTTGGTCTGAAGAGACAACTTAGAGGAAAATCCGGGAAGAAAGACGAGACAAGATCGAAAGGGAAGTCTCAGGAGCAAGAAATTCATTTATATTCCCGAAGAGAAGCTCTGTGCAAAGATCACTTCTACCTAGGAAACAAGCCTGAGAAGGAAGTTCTCCACCACATTCCTCCTACACGCCGGCAAGTAAATCGTCTCCGATCGGGATCCATGTCAAGACATTGACACGCTTTCCTTATTTGTTATCACTTTCTATTCATCAACTGTGTTCATTTCTAATCTTTCATTCATCTATGTATAACAAACGCTTATCTTTATCTCTTAATATCATTATCAGGCTTGTTCACCTCTCGAAAATGTAAAGATGTTATTCCACCTCTCAAAAGAAGGTTGGAAGAATGTGTTAACTAAAGCAAGAAGTATTTCTAGAGATGGAAACAACCTTTCGTTCGCAACGTTCATCCCTGATTCACCATAGACATATGGGAACGTGGCCGATCACTGAGAGGTGTAAGCGAAGGGAATGCGAAACCTTAGTTGCGTCCTCAACGGGATTGACGAACTTGCGATGTTCTTTCCCCCAATCCATTCTCTTTCTGACACATTTCACAAGACTTGCCACTGCATTCCATCAGATACTTGCACATCTTCACAGACTGTCCTTTATTTGTTATTTAATTTTTTATTTATTTACTTATCACCACATTTTATTTATCACTGCATATTATTTTATCATCGCATTTTATTTGTCAACGCATTTTACTTTATCATCGCATTTTATTTTATTTTCGCATTTTACTTTTCCCAATACAATTCATTATTATTTTGTTTTCGGTCGCATATATCACATTAATATCGCATTGATCACCGCAATCCCCATGTTCGACCTCAGATCACTCTGAGAAACTTGCGTTGGTATTATACTTGGTTCCAGCGTAAGAAAACTTGTAACACACGCATGCTACATGAACGCATTTCGGCATCATCGCATACACTATTTTAGAACGTAGTATCGCAATTATTATCGAGAGCGAATACACATCATCCACACGTCACCATCCACTTCATCATTTCCATCCATCCATTCCCATCCATCCTTTGTGGCGGCATTACATTCATTCTGTCTGTCGCAATTAAAATTTTCATTCAACAGTGTTTGCGCAATTTCATCAATTGAAATTCAATCTTACAAGGAGCCTGAGACTCAACTTTGGAGAAGGAGTTCTCCATCTTAGGGGGATTTTAAGATTCATCGGTAAAGGGAGTTTGCTGACTAAGGGGAAGATATCTCAGTGAGAGGAGTCTCACACACTGTTGGAAGTCAAAGTGTCTAACACTAACATTATCAAACTTAGGGGGAGCCTAAGTACATTTGAAAGGGAGTCTTACATCTAAAAGGAGCCTAAGTGGTTAGTGAACTAAGCTCTACGTGAGTCAATGTAGTGATCGTGCATTACAAATAAGTACTATATTTTAAATTGTTTAGCTCTTTAATATTAGTGGATTATCTTTCCTGGGCACACTGCCCCCAGATGTAGGTGGATTATCATTGAACTGGGTTTACCAACTTCTGTGTGCCTTTACTGATGGAGTTAACATACAATTAGAGAAAGCAATTAGGATCTTAAACACTCTAATTCCATTAATTTTAGCAATCAAGCAAGTATGTTCATAATAAGAAAAATAGGGTTTATGAAATTACCTTTAAAGAACTCTTCAATCCTTGAATTCCAGCTCGAATTTCCTCAGCTACACATTGTAGACCACCAATCGATCTTCCCTACGATTCTCTTGAACCTTAGATTGGATTGTGGGATCCAAAATGAGTAGGAATTTTGAAGGAAAATTTGGAGTATTTTCTTATTTTTGTGTGTAGCGCTAAAGAGAAAACAATTTTCTAAAAAATTCAGATGTTGCATGCCCATCTCGTTAACTACCGGGTCACTCCACTAAAGCAATGTAGTTGCACTCCTCTCACTGTAGATATATTTCTGTCCACTTAATTTAACCATAATTGGTAAGTTGACCCTTCATAGGTTGTTCATAATAACGACTGGGTCAAAAGCCGTTTTATCCTCAAAATTACATCTTACTCTTTAAATCCTATTGATCCTCTAATGAAAAATTGGTTTGTGGTCCAATCATCAAACCAAGTCCCTCTCGGGCAATGAGAGGGTGTGACTCCTTGTTCAAGACTCGGAGTTAGCATTTAAGAGAACTATTGGGTTTTATGTCCTAAAACTCGTAGTCTGTAAACAATAAACTCATTTTGTAAATCAATAAAGTTGTTATTGAAGTTTGATGCAATAAAGTTGTATTGAATATATGAATTGCTTATTTCGTTTTAGAAATAAATCCAATAAACTAAAAGATCCATGACTATCAATAGTATATGAATAAGATTGGGTGCCTTGTTCGAGTAAATAGTCTAAATTATCAATAGTATATGAATAAGATTGGGTGCCTTGTTCTGGTAACACTATTGGATGCGGCCCACTCTGTAGTTGTTACAAGGAGTTGTAAAGTGTTATAGACGAAGTAATCTTGATTTGATCATGTAGTGACATGAGGAGTGGGGGTGTCTTGTGCAATGATTTTGTGCAAAATCAGACCAAGAAATAAGTCACTTTTATTTTATAATGTTGCTTATTGTTTAAGAGTGACTATTTCAAAATGATGACCTAGGTAACTTGACCTTAATCCTAAGCTAACTATGAACTCCTGTTTATATAGGATTATTCTTAGATTTGCATAGGTGAGGGTTGACTCAACAGCGTTGGCTCAATAAGCCTCCCATTTTAGAAGTAAGACCGGGTAGATAGCTGAGGACATAAGGTGCAAGATGGAATTCGCTCCTACCCACTTTCAGGGATAGTAGAGAGGTTGTTCCCTTAAGTGCTGACGTTGGATCCTGTCTCTTATACACATCTAGATGTGTATAAGAGACAGGTGGATAGCTGGGGACATAGAGTACAATAAAGGAATTCGCTCCTACCCACTTTCAGGGATAGTAGAGAGGTTGTTCCCTTAAGTGCTGACTTCGAGTCTTGAGCAAGGGGCCCCACCTTTTCATTAGCCCGAGAGGGACTCGGTTTGATGATCGGATAAAAAACCAATTGTTCATTAGAGGATCAGTAGGACTTAAGGAACAAGAGGTAATCTCGGGGGTAAAACAACCATTTGATCCAGTCGTTATTACGCACAACCTGTGAAAGGTTAACTTACTAATTATGGTTATATTGAGTGGACACAATTTATCTACAGTGAGGGAAGTGCAACTTTGGGCTTTAGTGGAGTGACCCAGTAATTAATGAATAAGGGTTAATTCGGTGTAAAGAGTTTAGTCAATTAGTCTCGGATCGTTGGAGCCCATGATCTGTAGGTCCATTAAGTCCCCCTACTAGCTCATAAATGGATTAGCCTTAGAATAGCGTGATAAGTTGATTTAAAACGTTCGAATTATAATTAAGGGAATTAGTAATTATATGTGATATAACTACACGTTTAATTTTGGAATTAAACAAAATTGGAGAATCAATTAATATTTAAATATGATTTAAATATTAAATTCATGAATAAGGATTCATGATAGGTAGAGTTAGTGTTAAATTAATTTAATATTTGATATTAAATTAATAGAATTTATAAAATTATTTAATTAATTATTAATTATTAATTTTATTAGAAAAATTAATTTTGAATTAATTTTTTGTAAAATTAATAAATTTTCAATTTTGTTTTTTGAATTAAAAATGGGAAATCTTTTTTTATTTTGAAAATAGTTTTCAAAATGAAAAAAAGGAAGAAAGTGAAAAACCAAAAGTGGGATTTTCCCACTTTTGGAACCAAGTATCTTACCCATATTTGCACTAAAATTCCAACTCAATAATGAAGCTTGTACTGTAATTAATGCATGGATTCTTTTGCATGAAAGTCATGCAATAAATAAACTCATTTCTGGCTAGAAATTATGATGCAACAGTTGCAAAAATTTGCTGAAATGTGTGTTGAAGAACAGTTCTTCAAAAGGCTGATAAACCAATTTTTCTCCTCCAATTTCCCTAATTCAAGCTTGTTTTGAGTCCCACAACTCAATCTAAGCTCCAAGAAAATAGTAGAAAAGACCTTGTGGTGGTTCACAACCAAAGGAAAAGGAGATTGCAGCTGAAGATCGTAATTCAAGAGGTACTTCAAAGGTTAGTGTTGAAATCTATGAAATATAGACAGAGATATGATTACACGATATGGATACGATCGGATATGGCGATTCGTCAATTTCTAAAAAGCTAAGATATGGATACGGCTAAAGATATGTCCTTTTTTTAATATATATTTCTAAAAAATGCAGATACTAATACATTGAAGATACATTTTCTTTTTCTTAAAAAAATCTAGGATATAGATAAATTTAGCATACATGTTAATAACAATAGAACAAAATAGAATACAAACATTGAAATATAATACAAAAAAAAAAAAAGCAACATTTAAGATGTTGAAGTACAATAGTTAATAAAATGCAATAGAAAAGTGACTCATTATAAATTAGAAGAAGAATATTAGAGGGAAAAGCATGAAGATAAACGAAGAACTTCTTCATTAAATTGTTGAAGATATCCAAAAGGTTTATATTTTGGTTGACTTTGTGGGGACTCAAATGTGAAGATGAAGATTAGATGATTCTAGGGTTTGGTCTTTTATTTACTTTTTTTTCTTTTAGTTTTGGACTCAAGTAGTGAGCTTTTTAAATAGATTGACTAGTTTTAGATTGGGAAATATTAGATGAGTTGCTTGTCTTTTTTTCTTTAAAAAAAGGTACGCTAGAAATAGATACGTCAAATCGTGTGTCAGATACGTATCTGGGAAGTATTTGGAAGTATCGGTATCCGATATGTGTCTGATACAGATTCTTTGCCTCATATAAAGTATATGTGCTTCATAAGTTGAAACTCTCTTTTTAGTTTATGAACATGAAAATTAATGAATTAGAATGCTTAATGATCCTGTTTTTCATTCGTTGCACGCTGTTAACTCTCAAAAAGAGCTAATATCCCTAACTTAATTCGGGCTTGTTAGTGGATTTTATGTGTTTATTTCCCTATTTTGTAGGTAACGAGCAATCAAGAGGTAGAATTAATCATTTGGTGAAGAACGAGGTTAATTTGAAGTAATTTGGAGTTAATTTGAACATCCGGGCTTTAAAGAAGTTGAAAAAGACCAAAATGGCATCAAGTTCCACCGAGTTTGAGGCAGTCATCGAGCACCATCGAGTAAAAGGTTGTCAAGTAATCAAGAAAGTACTACTGAGTGATCGAAGATGGGGTATCGAGCTGTCGAGTATCGAGTAGTGAGTTTTTGGCAGTGGATGCAGCATTGCAACGCATTTCAACGCTAAACTCCAATGCTTGAAGGCAAAAGCATCAGCATTGCAACACTTCCTTAGAGCGTTGCAACACTGCGAAGAATGACGGACACGGAGCTGAGCGCGCGCACAACCCAGCATTGCAACGTTGCATTGAATCTTATAAATATATCTCCTCGTCCCTAGGTAAAAAAAAATGCTAAATTTTGGAGGGTTTAGGCCGACTCTTGGAACTGAATGCATGGAGGCCGAAGTTAGGCTTCCTTCTTCTTCTATTCCCTTTAATGTTTAGTGTCTTGACGTTATATTTATTTTAATTTTGAATTATGAACATGTATTTAATTGTATACCATTGGTTTGTCTATGAATCAATGAGGTAATCTTTCAATTAGTTCTTGGATTAAGCACTCTTTGTATTTTGATGAGTTTCCAGTTCATTTTTTATGCTTTAATCTATAATTATGTTTTTCTTAAATCTTGTTTAATGTAGATTTGCTTTTATGTATGGATTGACGCCCCTATCATGAATGTACGTCTTTACTAGTTAAATTCAAGCTCACATGCATCCTTGTATCGTCCATGCTTTGAATTCACCCTTGTAGCACAGATTATATAAGCATGCCTAGGTTTTTTTAGGTTGTCCATGAATCTTTGCATCACACTTTAGATTTAAGAAAAAAATTGATTATTTGAATATGGCTTTCTTGACACTTAATCAACATAGTTGAATCCTGAATCTTAATGCTTGTGTTTCTAGTTCTTTATAGCCGCTGAGGACCCAATCGCATCTACGAGCATGTAGGATAGTTAGGGCACGACTTTCCAGCCTCAACTACGAATTAGGATGTTAATTGATTCAGATTAATTGATTTTCGGGCTTATATAGATTAGTTAATTCTCACCGATTGAGTAGCTATGCATGCATAATTCGAATGTATGATGTTTGGGCTAAAAACAATGATTTAATTTACATTGAATAGGTACTTTATTCGAGAACTAAACGAATTAATTATCGTTTCATATATCTATCGCATTTTACTTTTTACTTGCATGTTTTCAATTTCAAAACCCACAAACCAAAACCCAGTTTTTACTGTTTTTCCACGGTCAAACCTAATGCAAAAGAAATTACATTTTCCACAGTCAAACCAAAACCCAGACTTACATTTTTCACGGTCAAACCAAAACCTAGACTTACATTTCACTAGGATGACCATATGTGACTGGACGTAAACTCTGAGTGAGTTGTGAACTTGAGGGTGGTCCTTTGAATTGTATGGGTGAGAGTGGCTAGACTCTTCTACTCACTAAGCCTACCATTTTAGGGATTTTTCTGATTGGGGAGCTGGGAACACAGATACACAAGAAAGAATTCACTTCTTCTCTATTGTTAGAGTAAGTAGAAAAATTTCTCCCTTAAAGGCTGATTTCAAAGCTTGAACAATGTGATGCCACACCCTCTCCTGATCGGAAAGGGGTTCGGTTATAGTTGGACTATAACTAATTGTCATTAGAAGGATCAGTGGTACTTAAGGAGTTAGATGTAACTATAGGGTTAAAACAATAATTTTGACCCAGCAGTACTTATGAGCAATTTATGAAGGGTCAATGCTTGTTAGTTGGTTATATCCAGTGGACATATAAATATATCTATAGTGCGAAAAATCCAATTGTCGATCTTTAGTGGAGCAATTGACAGTTAATGAAGGTTGATTAATTTAATCAAAAAGTTGAATTAATTAATCAAGCATCATTGGAGCTTCAATCTATAAGTCCATAAGGTCCCCTTGTTAGCTCAATAAGAATTAATGAGAATCAAATTAATTTTGGATTAATATGAATTGTTCAAACTAATTAACCTCACTGACTTGTTCTAGACATGACATGGGTTAGACATCGTCATCACTATCGAAAGGGTAAAATTCCTTCACGAACTCATCCTCAGTAGTATGAATGATGGGAAGCTCTTAATGGTTCTCCAATGTATGCATGGAATTTACAAGCTAAGGGACAGAATCAACCTTAACAAGCATGGAGGCTTGAGTCTCCAGGTGAGACTCAATAGACTCTTGCATGCACTGAGAAGAACTATCAGCGAGTTCATACATTAAAGAACTCAATGTCATACCTTGGCCTTGAGTTTGAGGAATTAGCTACTCAAATTGACGATCTATGCTAGTCACTTCACTGCTCAGTTTGGTATGATCAGAAGATGGTTCAATCCAAGACTCTTCAAGTCTTTCATCTGATTTAGTAATCTGAGTAACGAGGTTACTCAAATTCTGAATTTTTAGTTCTAGGTTCAGATCCAGAATGGAAGCTATCCTACTAGAAACTCGAGGATCCCTGATGACCAAAGGAGGATTCTTGCACAATCTCACAAGATTTGTTAGAAAGCTCCTTAACCAATTCTTCTAAAGAAATACCTTAAATTAGAGGAGGAGGCATGCATTGATAATGAAGTATGGCTAGGCATCTCCCAAGGGGAATAGGGATCATGCTTAGGACCATGCGAAACTTGTAATTTCCTAGTAGCCAAAACTTGAACAGGAGAGGTTAGTTGAGAAGCTTTATTTTTAAGCTCATTAAATTCTCTTACCTCTTGTTCTCTACGTTGAGCCGCTTTCCTCGCACGAAGTTCATAGTAAATCATCAAATCGTCTTCCATGAGAAAACAAGTAGACACAAGAAAAAAAAATATATTTTTGGGGTTTTTAAAGTTTACAAGTCAAATGTAACTAAGAAAGAGATTAAATGGCTTGGCTCCCTAGCAACGACGCCATTTTATTCGGGTCAAAAGTTGATGTCGTTAATTTGACTCCAAACCAAAACAAAAATATTTATAAATCACTAAAACCTACTTCTTATACTAACAAGTAGCATAAGCGGCAAGTACGAGGTCGATCCACAGAGAGGCAATGATTTAATCTTCTCTTAAGCTAAATTTGACTATGAAAAGCAGTAAAAATGGGGGTTTTAGTTTTGGATAAAATGAAAACATGCAAGAAATTAAATTGCAAAGGATAAATGTAAACTAAGATTNCTATGAAAAGCAGTAAAAATGGGGGTTTTAGTTTTGGATAAAATGAAAACATGCAAGAAATTAAATTGCAAAGGATAAATGTAAACTAAGATTGGTCTATCTAGTTTCTAGAGTCATTCAATGCAATTTCTATCCTCGACTTCTATAGCCTAAACATGCAATTGATTCATGCGTTCACACGCTCGATGTGATCGAACTAGCCTCTACAAAGGCAGATGACTAGCAAAGATCAAAACTAAGGAGCGTCCTAAGTATGAATTAAAGTCAGAAAGCCCATACCCTAACTAATCTACATGTTTCTAAATCCTATTGGGTTCGATAGCGTCCATATAGAACTAAAAACACATGCATTATGTTCAAGGATTCTATTGTGTCGTTTAATTATCAAGAAAGCCATGTTCAATTAACCAAATTATCTTCGAACATAGCAATTCATGCATCCTAGGAATAGCCATCAAATGCATAATTAACTCATGCTAGTTGATTGAATTTAACTAGACATTCTGGTAAAAACATGAGGTAACTAAAAATCAATTAGCCATGCACGATTATACGTGAGCAGTCAACCTCACAATCATGTGTATAGAAATTATAATGGATCCGAAGAAGACACAAACTCAGCATGAAATTTATTCAAGAACACAGAAAACTCAAGAGATTAACCAAGAACTAAAGTTAAAAAACTAGATAGAATATCGTTACCTCGAATAATCCATGGACAAATCGAAAGCAAAGATCCAATCCATTATTTGCAATCCAAAATAAAGTAAAAACTGAACCTAAAGATACTAAAAATATAAAGAGAAAGGAAGAAAACTAGGCCTCACCTCGGCCTCCATAAGATTCAGCATAAAATTTGACCTAAAGTGAAGAGATATATATATAGTGTCTGTTGGAGTGTTACAACGCTGTTACACGGATGGCCTTCAAGTGTTGGGCGAGGGATGTGACGCTGGTCTGATGCTTGGTTACGCAAGAGACGCGTGTGTGGATGTTGGGAATTACCATTGAAAGTTTGTAGTGTTGCAATTCTACCTTATATCCGCAACTACTGCTATTCAACGTTAGACAAGCGTTGCACTTAGGCATTTTTCAGCGTTGCGATGCTCTTAATAGGGGCATTTTAGTTGTTTGTTCTCCTTTGAAGCTCGAATGTTCATTATGCCTCAAAATTACTTTAAATTAACCCTGTTTGGCTTCAAATGGTCAATTCCACCTCTTGGTTGCTTAGTATCTACAAAATAGGATATTTAAAATGTAAAATCTACTAACAAATTTGAATTAAGCTAGGAATTATAACTCTTTTTGAAAGTTATCAGCGAGCCCATAAAACTCCGCTTCGATTCTCATCCTAGAGAATAACGAGGAAGGCTGTGTGGTGGTGTCCACATCCTTATTGCTGTGTTCGTGGTGGTGAGACTAGGAAAAGGAGACGGTTTGTGATTTTGCTGTGAATAGGTAAGGAAGCGAGAAGATTTGGTACTTTAGTTTTAAATTTCCCTTTTCTCTGAAATTCACAGTAGAGAAAACATTCTTAATTAATTTAGTTTATCCATGATTCCATCCTCCGAGTTTTCCATATTCTGTAAACTGGAAATCGAGACACACACATTTGTATGCTTCCACTTCAATGTATTCCAAACCCTTTACCTCCAGCTACAACAAACAAATATGGCCTTTGTGTGCATGGACTCCCTGTTGAGAAGAAAGAAATTGCGGTTCTTGCACCTTCTGCAAAAAGAAGGTGATCTGGTGCCAGTCAGTCTACGGAAACTAAAGCAAAAGAAAAGATGAGTACTTCGTCTCACACAATGACTAATCTCATAGAGTCTGGAGTTGAAATCTTTCCAGACAAAGAAAATTCAATCTCTTCTGATTCTTCTAGCCACATGCATGAGTTTATTGTTTTACCTAGAAACCCTAGAAATATTGGTGTACTTTCTGATGATGTTAGGGATCTTGTTGGTTGTATTGTGACTGATATAATGTTGTTTTTGGTTCTGACAATGTTGAATCTGATTTACCTAATTCTAGTGTGCATGTTGAAGATAATGTTATGGTTTCTGTTACTTCTGAGTTGGAAAAGGAAAGTTTGCTTGTGTCTGGTGAGAATGCTTTAGATGATTTCATTAACAAAGCAGTTTGTGAGATGATTGGTTCTTTATCCACACTACCAGTAATTAGTACTTTTGAAAATCTCACTGAGAATGTTAATCCTATTATTTCTCCTAAACCTGTGCATATTGATACAATGTGTCAATACTCCCCTTGAGACAAACCTCATGCCTAATCAAGAAAATGTAAATGACGATCCTATTAGTGACCCTTTATCTACTGAGAATGGTGAGAAATTGAAGGATGCAGTCACTTTTGATTTTGATCCTGGAACGTCTGATCAAAATCCAGAAAATCCCGAACATTCTCCTGGCACTGTCTATGTTTCTAATGAAGGCATTGATGAAGATTCTCCTCTCGTTGAGCTTAAATTGAAGAAAAGTGAGGAGGTTTGTGTGGGTGTTGTTGAATCTGATGTTGAGGCTTTGCATGAGAACCCCAAAAATGCTTATGAAAAGTCTTATTCTTAGGAAGATTCTAACTGGGGTCTACGAAGCAACTCTGACAATGAAGACGCTGGTATTGTCCGTGTCACTTGTGCAACAACTAAAGGCAATGAAAAGCAAACTACTTGGTCTAATGTTCCTTTTGTTCTCATATTGAAGAGAATGCCAGTCTGTGGAAATATGTTGTGAAGAGAAACATTGTTGATGAAAAAGAATTGTCAGAGCGTCTTCAGAAGTGTCTAAACCTTATGAAATTGTTGCTTGATGCTAGACTTGAAAGGTCTGTGTTGAGTTTTGGGCCTTATTATCCCCAACTGGTTAGAGAATTTGTTGTGAACTTGACATCTGATTTTGTTGATCCAACATGCCCTGACTTTCAGAGAGTCCATATCAGACATCACTCTTTTTTTTATATTTCCTACTATTATAAATCAATTTCTTCATATAAATGTGCCAGAACACGTGACTGAAAATGGGCCAGACGATGCCATTTTGTTTGTGCTCAAATCGATGTCATTAATTCAACTCTTATAGAAAAAAAAATATTTATAAATCACCGGAACTTACATTTAATACCAACAAGTAACATAAGCGGCAAGACAAGGTCGATCCAATGGGAAAGTGATAACGGGCAGAAATACACGTTATTACATATCTAAGTTATTAAACAATGAAGGTTTGCGTTGATAAAATATGTTATATTGCGTCCAAAAAACATTAAGCTCATAATATTGCGGTCGCATGCGTTCATCGCATAAGAACAGTTAACTTTGGTATTTTTATGCAAAATATGCGTTAACACAAGACGGAAAGCGCGATCACAAGAAATCAATGGTTGAGCGCAACATTACCGGAAGGCTTTGCGGTGATTTGTGTTCGCAAACATCTGCTCAAGAAGGACTGCCGCATAGAGCCAGCGCAACTTGGTGGGCGCATCTAGATGAAAGGCATAATTAATCACGATGGGACAGAAAGCTGATGACGGTTGAATCCAAATTACGTTGACAAACTGCTGAATATAACAAGTACACTAATATTTTTGGTGACAAATGTTCGGCGCATCAGTCAGAGAATTAAAACCATCCCATCTGTGCAATCATAAGAGAGAAGCTGCTTTTCACCCCGAAACTCTATAAATACCGAAGACATCCTTCAGAAAAGAGGTTCGTTTCAGCTAGTTCAGCAGTCACTGAGTTCGGATACTTAGATAGTTTTAGCCTTGTTCTTAGATTTTCTTTTGATTTAAGGCGGAAGCGAGAGAAGGAGATTGTGCCGGTAGATTGTTCTGGTGAGCTTGGGAGAGCGCCGGAAGCTTCAAGATCAGAGAGGGGACAGCTCCTGCGGAAGCAGGATTATCTTTTGAACCGAATAGAGTTGCCTATGTAAAAGCCTTGGGCAGCAAAGGATTGCTACCAGGCTCTCTACCCTTATCTTCCATAGTTATTTTGTACTCAAACTCATCTATAGAAATGGAATTTACTTCTCTATATTTGTTCACTCTCTGTTGTTTATGCATGAGTAGCTAAATCTGTTGAATGGGTTAAGAGGCACTTAGCTAGTATAACTGGGGATCTTCATTCTATGCATTTATCTTGTATTATGTGTGCTTCATTCGTCCATTAGAGATACTCGGGAGGGTAGTTTAAGCGTAGGATCTAGGCTTGGAAAAGTCAGGTTAGAATCTAGGCTCGGGAGAGTCAGATTAGAACGCATAATCAAGAGATAGAAGCTTAGGAATAAGCATTATTTGCTATTAACGCATCACATGCATCCTAGAGATAGGATATGATTGTATGCTGTCACCTTGTCTTTGTGTGCATCTTGAATCATTGCATAGGAAAATAGTAAAGACTTAAGAATAAGCTCTATGGACACTTTTGCATTCAATAGATGCTTGCTGTGCATGAGTGTATCTTGATGCACAGTCTGAAGCATTCCCAGGTAACGCTAGTTAAATACCTTTTCAACCCATTCCACCGCATATTCAGTGCATCTATCGCATACTCAAACTTTTCTTAAATCCACTGTATTTATTTATTTTTATTACCGTAAATAACATTCCCAACAACTACTTGATTTATTTGGTTACCGCAAAGTCTTCTGATAAATTACCACCACATATTGCTTTCCAAAGTCTCTGAGTTCGACCCTGGACTTATCAGGAAACTAAGTGGGGTTTACACTTGGATTCCACTGAGAAAACTTGAGTGCTCAACGAATTTTTATCATTACATTTCATTCATAATTCCACCTCATAAAATAACGCATCAAGTTTTTGGCACCGTTGCCGGGGACTTCGGCAAAACAGTGTGCTAACAGTAATTTTCTGATTTCTTTGCAGACTCTCAATCTTTGGCGAATTATGACCCGAAGATTGAAGAACGTTTTGACGGAGACTAAGAAACAGCCGCCACCCACAACGGTCAGATAAAGAAGATATGGCAGAGCAACCTGGAAATGGAACACCAAATGAGAACAACGTCATGGCGAATCCAATCCTTCTGGGAAACGATTGCAATAGGCCCATTAGGGACTATGCATCGCCAAACCTCTACGATTTCTGTCCAGGAATCATGAGGCCTGCCCTCGTTGGAAGTCGGTTTGAAATTAAGTCAGTGATACTGAAGATGATCCAGACCGCAGGATAATTCGAAGGACGGTGTGGCGAGGACCCGCATGCCTACCTCAGTAGCTTTATAGAAATCTGCAATACTTTTGTGTTCCCAAACATCTCTGTCGAAGAAGTTCAACTAACTCTATTTCCATATTTTCTCTGTGACCAGGCAAGAAAATGGGTGTATTCCCTGGAGTCGGGAGAGATCACTTCATGGGAACAGGTCGTAGAGAAGTTCATGAAGAAATATTTTCCACCTACTGAGAATTCTAGACGAAGGAAAATAATCACCAATTTTGAACAAGACATGGACAAATCGCTCAGCGATATATAAGTGAGGTTTAAGAGGTTGGTCCGAGACTGTCCACACAACGGATTACCAAACTGCCTTCAGATGGAAATCTTTTATCACAGTTTAAATCCCGTTTTGCAGACTGCTGCCAATGCGGCAGCTGTTGGTGGTTTGCTAGACAAAACGTGTGACGAGGCTAAGAACATTTTGGATCGTATCTCTAAGAACCACGAGGATTAGAGAGAGAGAGCGATCAGAGGCTGAGAATCAAGGATAACGATGCAAACAATGGTGCTATTGCTTCACTATAGAATCAGATGACCGCAATGATGAACTTAATTCAAGGAATTGCGATCAACAGTCCAATATCGCAAAATGGGTAAGTAAACAAAAATAATCAGAATACTGTGAGATGTGCAATCCAATCTGTGGCACAAAAAGAAGGCCACCGCGATTCTTCCTGCGGAATAATGATCAGACAAGCAGTCA
>NC_052354.1:44948783-44950210 GCF_009727055.1 Benincasa hispida
GAAGAAGACCACAAGGCATCGATCGAACATCAGCGCAGACTCAACCTTGCGATGAAAGAGGTCGTTAAAAAGGAGATCATCAAGTGGTTAGATGAGGGTATTATTTACCCGATAGTAAACAGCACGTGGGTCAACCCCGTGTAGTGTGTGTCGAAAAAAGGCAGCATGACGGTAGTCCCCGATGAGAATAATGAGCTGATACCGCAAAGAACTTTCACCGGGTGGCGTATTTGCATGGACTACTGCAAGTTGAATGCGGCAACGAAGAAAGATCATTTCCCTCTATCGTTCATCGACAAAATACTAGATCGTCTAGTCAAAAATGACTTTTACTACTTTCTGGATGGCTATGCCGGGTATAACATAATTATGATTGCTCTAGAAGATCAGGACAAGACCACATTCACCTGCCCATATGGGACTTTTGCTTTTCGCCACATGCCATTCGGCCTCTGCAATGCACCGAGCACGTTCCAAAGGTGCATGATGGCCATCTTTTCAGACTATCTTGAGGACTCTGTTGAAATCTTCATGGATGACTTCTTTGTCTATAGGCACACCTATGAAGTCTGTCTGGCCAACTTGGAGAAGATACTGAAAAGATGCGAGGAGACGAATCTCGTTCTTAATTAGGAAAATGGCATTTTATGGTAAAGGATGGTGTTGTGTTGGGGCACAAGGTTTCTCGGGCGGGTTGGAGGTGGATAAGGCAAAAATAGAAGCAATTGAAAAACTCCCACCTTCAACAAGTGTAAAGGCTGTAAGAAGTTTCTTGGGCATGCCGGATTCTACAGACTCTTTGTCAAAGACTTATCGAAAATAGTACGACCACGGAGTGCGTTGATGGAGGCTGATAGAAATTTGATTTTGACGACAATTGCCTCAACGCATTTAGGATTTTGAAGGATGCACTGATAACCGCACCCGTGTTAATCGCACCTGATTAGACACTTCCTTTTGAATTAATGTGCGATGCAAGTGGGTATGCGATGGGAGCAGCTCTGGCACAGAAGAGAAAGACAATCTTACATCCTATCGCATATGCGAGTAAGACGCTGAATCTTGCTCAGACTAATTACACCACCACAGAAAAGGAGCTTCTTGCGGTATTTTTTGCGTTGGAAAAATTTAGAGCATATCTGTTGGGAACAAAGGTACTCATCCATACTGATCATTCAGCGATAAAGTATTTAATGACAAAGAAGGATGCGAAGCCGAGGTTGATCAGATGGGTTCCTCTCCTCTAGGAATTTAACATAGAAATAATTGATCGTAAGGGGACAGAGAACAAAGTTGCGGATCACTTGTCCAGATTGGAAAACTCTGAGGTTGACCGCAATGAGGCAAAGGTGAGTGCGGTATTCCCAGATGAGCAGTTGTTCCATATTGAAGAATTGTCATGGTATGCTGACATAGTCAACTATTTG
>NC_052354.1:44951205-45012554 GCF_009727055.1 Benincasa hispida
ACAAGAAGCGCTGGCACGACAAACACATATGCGGTAAAAATCTCCATGTGGGACAAAAGGTCTTGCTCTTCAATTCACGGCTACGGCTCTTTCCTGGCAAGTTAAAATCGCGCTGGTTCGGACCCTCTATCATTAAAGAAATATTCCCGCATGGATGATTTTCAGTAAGAAAATACCTCTATAGACTTGAAAACCCCGGAATAGAGAAAAATGGAGTGGCCCCTGCATTGGCATGCAACATCACTTGGGGCGCAAGTCATCAAGAGTATCCTTTTGTTTATTTATGATTCATGAACTCTCTTTACTACAACACTTCAATTATCATTCTGCATCCAATCTTGTATTACCTATCATCGCATATCTACTTCGTTACTTCTTTACAAAAAAAAAAATTTGTTAACTTTGTTTTTTTAATTGACCCTCTCAATGTTTTCTTCTTACAAACAATCGAGGCAAACGATTGTGAAGGCGCTACACGAAGAAGCAACTTATCTTATTCTGTCAGTGCAATCCAAAAAAGATAGATCGCCGCAAAGTTGGATGCATCAACAAACAATGCAGACGACAGCGCAAATTTGGGCGGTGTATTCTTCCTTAACTTTATTCCAAATTTTGCGCTATTGCATTGCATTTTTAATTTTTGAAATTTTATCACCCATCCTCTTTGATTATCGCAATCATTTCATATTGATAAATTTAGTAAGTCTCTGCACGATTTCTCTTTGCCAATTATGATTTTAATGATGAAACACATGCTTCTATTCTTTCGTATATACTAGAGTCAACTTAATTTTAAGAGAGTCATCTCATGAAATATTTCTAGAAGTTAGTGGTTTGCTAGCTTTCTTTCAAACTGACCCTTTACCAGACTTACTAAGAACATCGCATGACTTCTTTCAATCTTTTGGCAATGAGGACATTGCCACATTTTAAATTTAGGGGTGAGGTATTTATTTTTAACCTTGCTATTTTTTTTTTAAAAAAAAAAAGATAAAAAAAAAAAAGAAGAAGAAAAAGAAAAGAGGAAAATGTTGAGAATAAAAACTCCACTGTCAACGCAATGGGAAACCCATGTTGATAAGAGTTAAGTTGTGAAAGGCACTTACCCGTAGTTGGATGTTCGCATGACACACGTGGGGGCAAGTCAAAACGAAAGTAGGTCGCCAAGATCAACGCATAAATAAATGACCGCAACTCCGCTGCCAAGTAGGTTTGAGTTTAGTTTGAGAAAGAGCGCCTTGCTCATAGTTGTATGTCCGCATGACACACGTGGGGGCAAGCCAAAACGAAGGTAAGGCACTTGGATCAGCGCAAGGTCAGAAAAAAAAATAACCATGTCAAAAAATATGCAAGGATAAAATCATTTAACACCCCAATGAAAAAGTTTTTTGTGAAATAAATCATGTGATGTCTTGGAATTTAGTAAAGTCCTTTTGAAGTTTAAACTTGCAGTCCCTAAGTCTTAGAAATATTTTAAGAAGAGACTTGAATAAGACTTAAGGAAATTTTGGTGTATAAGATTTGAAGGAAGTATCCTTGAGAAATCTAAGAAAAGAGAATTGCGGTCGACTTTCTAAAGGAAATCTTTAGCTTATGCTTGAGGACAAGCATTGTTTAAATTTGGGGGTGTGATAACGGGTAGAAATGCATGTTATTACATATCTAAGTTATGAAACAATGAAGGTTTGTGTTGATAAAATATGTTAGATTGCGTCCAAAAAGCATTAAGCTCATAACATTGTTGCCGCATGCGTTCATTGCATAAGAACGGTTAACTTTGGTATTTTTATGCAAAATATGCGTTAACGCAGGGCAGAAAGCGCGATCACACGAAATCAATGGTTGAGCGCAGCATTACCACAAGGCTTTGCGATGATTTGTGTTCGCAAACATTTGCTCAAGAAGGACTGCCGCATAGAGCTGACGCAACTTGATGGGCGCATCTGGGTGAAAGGCATAATTAATCATGATAGGAAAAAAAGCTGATGACAGTCGAATTCGAATTAAGTTGATAAGCCACTGACGATAACAAGTACACTCAGCTTTTCGGTGACAAATATTCGGTGCATCAATCAGAGAATTAAAGTCATCACATCTGTGCAATCATAAGAGAGAAGTCGCTTTTCACCCCGAAGCTCTATAAATACCGAAGGCATCCTTCAGAAAAGGGGTTTAGTTCAACTAGTTCAGCAGTCACCGAGTTCGGATACTTAGATAGTTTTAGCCTTGTTCTTAGATTTTCTTTTATTTTAAGGCAAAAGCGAGAAAAGAAGATTGTGCCGATAGATCGTTCCGGTGAGCTTGGGAGAGCGCCAGAAGCTTCAAGATCAGAGAGAGGGCTACCTCCTGCGGAAGCACGATTATCTTTTGAATCGAATAGAGTTGCCAGTGTAAAAGCCTTGGGTAGCAAGGGATTGCTACCAGGTTCTCTACCCTTATCTTCCATAGTTATTTTGTACTCAAACTCATTTATAGAAATGGAATTTACTTCTCTATATCTATTCACTCTCTGTTGTTTATGCATGAGTAGCTAAATCTGTTGAGTGGGTTGAAAGGCACTTAGCCAGTATAACTGGGGATCTTCATTCTATGCGTTTATCTTGTATTATGTATGCTTCATTCGTCCATTAGAGATACTCGGGAGGGTAGTCTAAGGGTAGAATCTAAGCTTGGAAAAGTAAGGTAAGAATCTAGGCTTGGGAGAGTCAGATTAGAATGCATAATGAAGAGATAGAAGCTTAGGAATAAGCACTGTTTGCTATTAACGCATCGCATGCATCCTAGAGATAGGATATGATTGTGTGCTTATCTTTGTGTGCATCTTGCATCATCCTATAGGAAAAGAGGAGAGACTTAGGAATAAGCTCTATGGATACTTTTGCATTTAACACATGCGTCCTAGACTTAGGAGCACCACATTTGCATTAGAAAATGACTTGTTATGCATGAGTGTAGCATGATCGCACAGTCTGAAGCATTCTCAAGTAATGCTAGTAAAAGACCTTCTCAATCCATTCCTCCGTATACTCAGTGCATTAATCGCGTACTCAAAACTTTTCTCAAATCCGTTGCATTTATTTATTTTTATTACTGCAAACAACATTCCCAACAACTACTTGATTTATTTGGTTACCGCAAAGTCTTCTGAGAAATTACCACCACATATTGCTTTCCAAAGTCCCTGAGTTTGACCCTAGACTTACCAGGAAACTCAATGGGGTTTACACTTGGATTCCACTGAGAAAACTTGAGTGCTCAACGCATTTTCATCATCGCATTTCATCCATAATTCCACCTCATAAAACAACACATCAGAAGGCTTGTTTAATCTTTTCTTAAGCTAAGTTCAACTATGAAAGCAATAAAAACGGGATTTTGATAAAGTAAGAAACATACTTGAAGTCAAAGGATAGAAGATAATCGCAAAAAAATATTGTTCAATCTTATTTCTAGTCCAAGTGAGACATTTAATGCAATCTCTATCATCGATTTTTACAAATTAGTCATGCAAACGAATTATGCACCCAACTATTTGCTTGACTCGACTAGGCTAACCTCTAAAAAGGCAGATAGCTAGGGAAATCTAATCAAGAAAGCATTCAAACTATTGATTAAAATTGGAAAGGTCTGACCCTAATCAACCTATATGCCTCTAGTTCTATTGGGTTTGATAGCGTCCATATAGAATAGAAAACATATGCATTAATTTCGAGAATTCAATTGTGTCGATTAATTGTCAAGATAGCCATATTCAATTAATCAAATTTGTCCTTGAATCTAGCAATTTATGTATTCTAGGAATAGCCATCAAATACAAAATTAACCGATGCCACTTAGTAGACTCTAGTTAGACATTCTTATACATGAATACATCCTAGCAACATATTCAATCAAGATATTAGCAAAACTAAGAAGTTTGGCTTAATATGCTTAAAAGACAAAAATCCCTAAACATGCTTTTAGAACTTAAAACTGGTTCAAGAATCCATAATTTCATAATGCAATTTACAAGGAAAAGCAGAAAACTAAAAAAGATTGCAAGAATTCTTGAAACTAGAAACAAAATTGAAGAAATTACTTCACAAATTCATAGACAAATCTATGAAGAAATCCATTATAATGTTTACAATCAAAGAAAGAAAATGAAAATCTAACTAATTAGAGACAAAGTTACCAAGGAATTGAATTGGTGAAGAGAGAAACCCCGAACTCCATAAAGAATTTTGCCCTCTTTTTTTGCCTCAAATGAAAGAAAAATGTTTTATAGTCGTAGGTGTAGCGTCACAACACTGAGGCTAGCGTTGTAATGCTAAATCATAAAAAAGCCAAGAAGCGTTGGGCTAAGGTCTTGACGCTGCGCTAATGCTCAGTTGCACAACGGGCACGTGCGTGTGCACGGACAGTTATGTCAAACTCCGGAGCGTTGCAACACTGCCCTATTTTGCAGCAAATGGATGCTTTCTGTCTTGAAGTGTTGCTCGATGCTTATAGGACGGTCGTGACGTTGAGTCTGATGGAATTTTGGTAATTACTCTGATTCTCTTCAACTTTATTGACTTCTTGGTTATTTTTTATCCTTTTTAGTCCAATTTTCTCGAAATGACTTCTAATCGCTCCCGGGACTATTTACCTACAAAATGAACATTAAAAGCAAACAAATAACACAATTTTGAGGGAATTAACGTAGAAAATATATCTCTCTTAAAGACCTATCAAAACACCCCGAATTTAACTCTTGGTCGTCCCGAGCAAGTCAAAACTAGAAATATGCATGCAGTCAATAAAAAATGAACATTCATTTGTGCATTCATTCAAAGAGGTCATTCAAAATGTTTATATGTTCATTTTTATCTACACAAAAATTCGATTCACATCTCTCTTTTCAACAAACAAGGAAGTAAATGATACAAATGGACACTTAGAATTTTAAAATTTTTCTAAAAGGAGTTAAAACTTATTTTTGAAAAGAAAACGTCTTTTTCTTGTAAAGTTATAAAAGAAAGGACTACTCAGTTTTAGTTTATTTAAAGGCCAAAACTGGTAGAAAGTCAATATCCAACTCTTTATTCCTCTTTGCCCTACACTGACTTCGTTATCGGTCTAAGATATACCTAACTTGCAAAAAAAAAGAGCCAATTCTAGGACAAGGGTGCCTTTTTAATCTCATGCACACAAAATGTAAATGACATTTCTTTTACCTAGAGAGATAGTGATAGGCCTCCGATTGTACTGTAGTATCAAAGAAGGAAGAATAGAGTTAATATAAGAAAAATGGAAGTTGCGATGGTTAAAGAGGTTAGGGACCATAGTTAAGTGACTTTCAATTTGGTTGGGAGAAGTACTCATTTAAAAGAAGAGGGAAGCGGAAGGAGGATGCATTAAAGAACTAAATATCTTGGGTGAGGGAAGTGAGCTTTCGTGTGTGGGGAGCTCGGGTTAGATTGATCGTGTAAAAGCAGCGGAGGAGTATTACTCATCGTTTACCTCATTTACTAGGCAATCATGTGGAAGAGTCTTGGCGATCGTGTAGTAAGAGTAAGCGATCATGTAGTAAGTGTAAACGATCGTGTAGAAGATAGAGCGATTGTGTAGTAATTGTAAGTGATCGTGTAGTTGTTGTTTGTCTGTCATCGTTTAGCAAAGTTATGTAAATTGTTTAGTTATTTTGATATATGATCGTGTAATCACACTTTATCAATAAATACATTTTAAACGATCAGTTTCCTATCAAATTGGTCTTAGAGCAAACAACCTGTGCAGGCATGGCTCTGAAACGGTTTGAGGAACAGTTGAAGTTGCTAGACCAGGAGATCTCTGGACTCAGAGTCGAAATGCAGAAATTACCAACCATAGAGGAGAATTTAGCGTCATTAGTGAAGAGCATTGAACAATTGGGATTGCAAGCATAGAAACATAAAAAAAAAAATGCTCATATCGTATGTTGCGAAAATGGAGAAAAAAAAAATGAAAGTGATGGAAGAGATGGAAGGATCGAACAACAATAATCTGTGCGGAACGAATAGTTCAGTTAAAGCAGCGGGTGAAGAAGCGACTTGTGATCGAAGAAAAATCAAGAAAGTCGAGATGCTGGTGTTTAGCAGAAGGGATCTAGATGCGTGGCTATTAAGAGCAGATCGCTACTTTCAGATTCATAAACTACCAGAATTCGAGAAGATGACGGTGGCAGTTGTGAGTTTCAATGGCGTCGCATTAGACTAGTATCGATCAAAGTAAGTTAGGGAGCCATTCAAAGATTGGGAAGATCTGAAGGGAAGAATGTAAGTCCGATTTCGATCTTTAAGAGAGGGATCGATTTGTGGTAGATTCTTGGCTATCAAACAAGAAACCACTATAGAAGCATATCGAAACCTGTTTGATTTATTGGTGGCGCCATTACCACACTTATCGAACGAAGTGTTGGAAGAGACATTCGTGAATGGTTTAGCACCATGGATAAAAGCTGAGGTCAAATGTTGGGAACCGTCAGGGCTAGCGCAAATGATATCGTTAACACGGTGAGTTGAAGATAGAGAGAATGCGCGGGTCGAAGTAGGTCGGGCGCGAATGTTCGGAGGTAAGATCCAAAACTCGAATTCTGTGAAATTTAATATTGGAAATGTGAGTAAATCGGGAAGTAGTAGAGATATGAAAGAATGAGGGAAATCCGGAGAGATATTTACGATGAGGACAATTACGTTGCGAGGTATGTCGACTAACGATAACCGAAGAGAAACTCCGGTGAGGAGGTTAACAGACACTGAATTCTAGACGAAGAGAGAGAAAGGACTTTGTTTCCAATGCGTTGAAAAATATATCGTAGGGCATCAGTGAAAAGAGCGTGAACTTAGAGAACTGAGGCTACTGGTTATGCATGTGTCCGGTGAAGAATTGTTCTTGCATGAAGAAGACGAAATGAGAGAGGAGACGCTGGAATTGAACACGTTGACCGTGAATGAAGAAGTCCCGCTGATTGCAGAACTCTCTGTGAACTCGGTTGTGGGTTTGAAGAATCCTCGAACAATGAAGATTAAAAGGGAGATCAAAGGGGAAGCGGTGGTAATACTGGTTAACTGTGGAGCTACTCACAACTTCATATCAGAAGGAATAGTGAATCGTTTGCAGTTGGCAATCACAGAAATGACAAATTATGAGGTAGTTTTAGGATCGGGAGCTACAGTACGAGTAAGGGAGTATGTAAGAATGTGGAAATGATAATAGAAGAATGGAAGGTGAATGATAGCTTCCTGCCATTAGAGTTAGAAAGTGTAGACGTTATTTTGGGGATGCAGTGGCTACATTCTTTAGGAAAAAAAAATGGTCGATTGGCGGAATTTAACAATGAATTTTATTGATGAGGGCCAAAAAGTTACCTTGCAGGGTGATCCAAGTCTTAAAAAGGCAAGAATTTGTCTGAGATGTATGGTGAAGACTCTAGCAGCTGAAGATCAAGGGTTGTTGGTTGAATGTAGAATGTTTGACGTAGGTGAATTTGTGGCAAAGCAATACGAAAGTGAGGAAATCGACACAATGCCAGAATATCTATCAACCTTGTTAACTAAGTTTAAGGATGTATTTGAATGGCTGGAGGAACTTCCTCCTTGTCGAAGTACAGAGCACCATATCCAGTTGAAGGAAGGAACCAACCCAATAAATGTTCGACCATACCAATATGCGTATCACCAGAAGGCAAAGATGGAGAAATTAGTCGAGGAAATGTTGGATTTGGGCATCATTAAACCAAGTACCAGCCCCTACTCAAGCCCTGTTCTACTGGTCAGGAAGAAGGATGGAAGATGGACATTTTATGTGGATTACTGTGCTCTCAACACTGCCACCATTCCAGACAAATTCCCGATTCCAGTTGTGGAAGAGCTTTTTGATGAATTGAATGGAGTTGCTTTATCCTCCAAGCTGGATTTGAAGTCGAGCTACCATCAAATTAGGATGAACTCGAGGGATGTGGAGAAGACTACCTTTCGGACATATGAAGGACATTATGAATTCTTGGCAATCCTTTCGGTTTAACCAATGCACCTTCCACATTTCAGGCACTGATGAATACCATATTCAAGTCTTACTTACATCATTTTGTGTTAGTATTCTTTGATGATTTACTAGTGTATAGTAGAATCTAGAGGAGCATTTGCAGCATCTAGAGGTGGTACTATCAATGTTAAGGGAGAAAGAGCTTTATGTTAATAGGAAGAAATGTCAATTTGCAAAGGACAGAGTGAAGTATTTGGGGCATATCATTTCAAAGCAAGGAGTGGAGGTAGATTCGGAGAAGGTGCGGGCAGTGTTGGAGCGGCCAGTGCCTAAGACAATTAAAGAGGTGAGGGGTTTTTGGGATTATCTGGCTATTACCAAAGATTCATACAAACTTATGGAAGTATAACGGCTTCATTGACACAGATTTTAAAAGGAGGAACCTTTCAGTGGACGGAGGAAGCTCAATATGCCTTTGAGAAGCTCAAAACTGCTATGATGACATTGCCCGTGTTAGCGTTACCTGATTTCAGTCCCTTTGAGGTGGAGACTGATGCTTCAGGGTATGGATAAGAGCTGTGCTAGTGCAGTAGAGAAGACCGATTGCTTTTTATAGCCATACCCTGTGAATGAGAGACCGTGCAAAACCAGTATATGAAAGGGAGTTGATAGTTGTTGTCATGGCCATCCAAAGGTGGTGACCTTACTTGTTGGGAAGACGGTTTGTCATTAAAACTGATCAGAAAGCATTAAAGTTTTTGCTTGAGCAGAGGACGATACAATCGCAATATTAGAAGTGGGTTGATAAATTGCTTGGTTATGATTTTGAAGTAGTTTATCGTCCAGGATTGGAGAATGGAGCCGCAGATGCATCGTCTCGAGTAGATATAGAGACTCAGTTGGCTCAGTTGTCGGCCCCTACTATCATCGATATGGCTGTAATTCAGAAGGAAGTAGAGTAGGATGATCGGTTACAATGAATCAAAGGTCGTGTACTATGGAAGGAGGATGGAGTACAAGATTTTTCTCTCCATTAGGGTGTGTTGCAGTACAAAGGGAGGTTAGTACTTTCAAGTACTTCCTCTTTGATACCTACTATCATGCATACATATCACAACTCTGTTTTTGGCGGTCATTCGGGATTTCTGAGAACATATAAAAGAGTATCAGAGGAATTATATTGGAAAGGGATGAAGAGAGTTGTTAAGAAATATGTGGAAGAGTGTATGGTCTACCAGAAGTACAAATCTTTAGCATTGTCTCCAGCAGGGTTGTTAATGTCGCTCCCTATTCCTGATGTTGTATGGGCTGACATATCGATGGATTTTATTGAAGGCTTACCCAAAGCCAAAGGGTATGATGTGATCTTAGTAGTAGTGGACAAATTGAGCAAGTCTACTCATTTCTTGGCCTTAAAACATCATCTGAATGCTAGTGTTGTAGCAGATGTATTTTGTAGAGAAATAGTGAAGTTGCACGGGGTGCCGAAGTCTATTGTCTCGGACCGAGACAAGGTGTTTGTGAGCCACTTCTGGCAAGAGTTTTTTAGATTGTCGGGTACCAAGCTTCATGGCAACACAGCATATCATCCTCAATCGGATGATTAAACAGAGGTGGTGAATCGCAATGTAGAAATGTACTTGAGATGTTTCTGTGGGAGCGTCCAAAAAAGTGGATTAAATGGTTGCACTGGGTGGAGTACTGGTATAATACTACGTATAATGCCTCCATTGGTTTTTCTCCTTTTCAAATTGTTTATGGACGCCCTCCTCCAGTGTTGATCTATTATGGGGATGATTGCACTTCGAATGCAACATTGGACCAACAGATGCGAGACAGGGATGTTGCCTTGCGTGTACTTAAGAAGCATTTAAGGGTGGCTTTGGAGAAAATGAAGTAATTTGCGGATAAAAAGAGAAGGGATGTAGAGTTTCAAGTTAGAGAGTGGGTATGGCTGAAGTTGCATCCCTATCGCCAGATCTCGGTACGAAAAAAGTGATATGTCAAATTGTCTCCCAAGTATTATGGCCCATATCAACTTATTGACAGGGTGGGATTAGTAGCTTACAAATTGGAGCTTCCACCAACAGTGTCAACCATAACCTCTAATTTCTTGGAACTAGTATGTAATTAATTCATTTATGGAATCATGTATAGTCATTGGGTTAGTTGGTCCATAGTAATCTATACTCTTATGACATGGTTAGTTTTTGAAAAAGTCTTAGCAATACTTCAATTTATTTAAACCCATATTTTATTGTATATATTGGATCAATAACATTTTTTTTCCATCCAGTTTTCTATGTTTTGCAACTCAAAAAGGTGATTGGACAACCAGAAAGGAAGTCATCGGTAGATCCTTTAGTTAATGAAAACCATACCAGGTTACCTGAACCAGAGGCTGTATTGGGCTCTCGGCCTTAGTTGTCTCATCGGAGGCATAAGGTTTTGGTGAAGTGGAAAGGGTTGCCAGAGCATGAGGTGACTTGGGAGGTGTTGGATGATTTTCAGAATTAGTTCTCAGAATTTTACCTTGAGGACAAGGTAAAGGTGGAGAAGGGAGGTAATGATAGGCCTCTGATTGTATTGCAGTATCAAAGAAGGAAGAATAGGGGTAATTTGGGAAAAGTGGAAGTTGCGGCGGTTAAAGAGGTTAGAGACCACAGTTAAGTAACTTTTAATTCGGTTGGGAGAAGTTCTCATTTAAAAGAAGAGGGAAGCGAAAACATTGAAGAACTGAATATCTTGGGTGAGGGAAGTGAACTCTCGTGTGTGGGGACTTCGTGTTAGATTGATCGTGTAAAAGCAGTAGAGAAGTATTACTCATCGTCTACCTCATCTACTAGGCGATCTTGTAGAAGAGTCCCGACGATTGTGTAGTGTAAACGATCGTATAGTAAAAGTAAGCGATCGTGTAGTAAGTGTAAACAATCGT
Source organism: Benincasa hispida (assembly GCF_009727055.1). Lineage (NCBI taxonomy): Eukaryota > Viridiplantae > Streptophyta > Magnoliopsida > Cucurbitales > Cucurbitaceae > Benincasa > Benincasa hispida. The sequence continues at coordinate 44,962,127 of NC_052354.1, forward strand.
GTAGAAAATAGCGCCGTCGTGTAGAAGATAGAGCAATCGTGTAGTAATTGTAAGCGATCGTGTAGTTGTTGTTTGTCTATCATCGTTTAGCAAAGTATATGTAAATCATTTAGCTATTTTGATATACGATCGTGTAATCACACTTTATCAATAAATACATTTTAAATGATCAGTTTCCTATTAGATAGCTTTCACATTCACACTGTAAGGAACCTATCACTCTTTTCTTACGGGCCCTAACTAGACACAATGGAGGTAGCTCTTTCCACCTCTATCCATGCACACACAAACTTTAGTGAATGTTATGTTAATTTGGCAAGATTGCTTTATTTTTTTATGCTAGCAGTAACTCTTTTTTTTTTAAAAAAAAAAAAAAAAAAAAAAAAAAAAAAAAAAAAAAACTAGGCCCTTTTTATTCCTCTCTGTCTAGACTTGTTTCTAAAACAAGATGGTTGTTCTTAGACCAAAGATTGTCCTATCAGGGTAACAAAGAAAACTAAATAGATATGACATTTCTAAGAATTTTAAAATTCTAAATAAATCTAAAAAAGCTAAGTATTCGATTTTTTATGAAATTAAATCGAAAAGAAAGTTTCAAAAAATTGTTTCAAATTTTTGTTAGAACATTTTAAGAAGTCTACAATTTTATTTGAATCTTTACTTGAAAGAATGTTTCATCAAAGTTTCATCAATAAGAATCGAGAGATTGTGTAAATCAAATGATGCATAAAAAAGAAAGTGAATGAGATTCTTAAATGATGAACATGCATTTAAATCAATCATGTATTAAAGCAAAAATGAGTCATTTTAGGGAAAAAAAATGTCAAGATCATGATATTGTTTTTTAGAGAATTAAAAATATGAATAAAAATGCATTAGAGCCCCATCAAGATGTATCTAATCAAGGTCACAAAATCTAAATAACCCGAGCTCAGGTGCTCAAGGGTTCCAAACATGCATTTGAATATCATAGAACAAAAATTTTAGTAAGGCTCATTTTTATACAATCCTAATAGAATGCAATGAACATGCAATGTTCCCCACCCCCAATTTAAAATTTAAACATTGTCCTCAATATTTTAAAAATGTCGATATAAGCGTGAAGACAAAAAGAATAGAAAAGAAAACTCCCCTGGTTTCGTGTAGTGGGTGGTGGTAGAATTTTTCTTCCTACTTCAAAATTTTGTTTTCTTTCATTTTGTTTGTTTCTACAAAAAAAAATAAAAGAAAATAAAAGAAAATAAAAACAAAAGAAAGGAAAAGCTACAAGAAAAATAAAGTTAGTCTAAAAAATTATTCCTAGAAAAAAAAATAAAGGAAAGTGAGAAAATGAAAATGAAAATGAAAACATAGGGCAAAGATGAAGGAAGATCTGGAAAAATACATATTGTCGATGGTCAGTCCGAGTCAGGTGATTCAGGCTCTCTCTGGATGTCGTACTGAAAACCGCTGCTAGCATAGTAGAGATGGTCTCGTTCGCACATGAAGTCGACGGTCCTCTACATATGCCTAACACTACAAGCAGTCTCACGGCTCACGCTTAAGGCTTCAGTAGTTGTCCTAAGGGCTTTCTCACCTAATATGTTTCCACTCTCGGGTTGCTCGTGGGGTTGATCTGGAAGTTCTACCCTAATTGATTCTTCTCTAAAGTGTTCTTCTTCCTCTCCTAGATCTTCGTCTTCTTATTTGTGGTGTTCCTCAACTCCACGACCTCGGAAGGCTAACATAAACGTTTTAGAAATTGGAGCTTTACGCCCCATATGCTCTTTATCTCTAGGTATTTCTACCCCGGACCTTTGACACAACAAAGTTATAAGACTAGGGTATCCTAGGCTATCCGTAGTAGAGCAACGTCCACACTGTCTAATAGAAGTGTGAATAACCCTCCCTACATTTATGGACATACCTTGAATGAGATAATAAAGGAGTTTTGCTCTATCTCTTATCACGTTGGTTAGTCTAAGTACAAGCATTAATCTAGAACAAATGAAAGCATGCCAGATTTGTCCTACAACAGATATGTCCGTAGATTTAAACCGAACAGCAACACCGCTAGAACGTGTCCATTGAGTTCCTTGCCCACTGAGGGCCTCCATAATTTCTTATTCGTCTAACAGTTGAGACAGAAAACGTCCATACTCATCATCGAATTGAGCTAGACTGAAGATTTTATTTATTCTAGAGGAAGAGAAAGAGACTCTAATGCCCCTCATCAATGAGACATCTCTATCAACGTCAATGTTGACATAAACCTCTCTCACTAAAAGGACCATGGCCTCACCATAATTGACTACTAAAGTTAAGGCCCTTTCTGGTACTAAATTTCTAAGGGCTACCACTTGGTGGGTACCTACTACCACTTGGTGGGTACCTACTCTTGGCCTCTTTAGAAACAAACCTAAGGTTATTAATCTCGGGTTGTGGAGGAGAATTCCTATCACTAGTGCTAGCAATATTCTTCCTATTTTTCGCCCTATAACCCATAAAGAATTTTCTAAGGAAAAGCTCACAAAATTAGAGATAATCATAAGGGAATCCAAATAAACTCTTCTAAAGATTTCTCAACAAAGAAAATCAAACCACTACTCGATTTTGGAACCTGCAAATAGAAAAATCCTAAGCATTTTATTTCTAACTATCCAAAATTCAACAAAATCATCACAACACCATTTCATTCAAGCAAAACATTCATCAGTCAAGCAAAACTCAACTACAATTAAGATAATCATTAAAGAATTCAAACGAAATAAAATGTGACCTTAGATTGTGTAAGAGACCTTGCTTGAGGAGAAAAGGAAAAACCCTATAAATGTTTTTTTTTTTTTTTGGTGAAAAACCTAAAATTTCAAGGTGGAAATCCTTGACAGATGAGGGAAAGGATGAGTTTTGGAAGAAAAAGGCTTGGATTTTGAGTTTAACGATGAAAATTGGTGGGGGTAGAGAAAATGAATTTGGAAAAGAGGAAATGTGTTTGGGTACCTTTCAAAGTGCAGAAACTGCGTTTAAATTGCAGTGTTGTCTCGCAACATTGCGACACTGCTTATACAGCATTGCGATGTTGTGCCCTTGTTTTTTTTTAAAAAAAATTATTGTATTAGATTAGGACTAACCTAGCTTTATTAAAAACAAAAATTAAAAATAAAATCTAAAATTAAGACTAAAAATTAATCCTAAAATTAAAGAAAAAAAACTAAGTAAATTTAAAATAAAAAGTGTTTTATTTTTTTTACACCTGGCTACCTCTAGGAAGGGCAAATTTTTAATGTCGTTTGCTCGATGCGACCCATCTTTTTTGCTTTTTAGGGTACGTAAAAATTTTCATACTTCTCTGATCCTCTCTTAGATGAATCTATATAGCCTGGAAGGGCTATAAGAGTGCTCATCTTTTGATGAGAACCAGACAGGTCAAATTTTGGTTTTTTAATCTTTGGCAAAAAAGAGAAAAAAAAGAATCGAAAGACTCAAGTGACCCAAAAAAGTCGAAAGAAAGATGTCACACCCCCTCCTAGATTACCCTTCTCAATCTAGAAGTGAATATGACAACAGTAGTTACCAACCCTTTTGTGGCACTTACTGCCTAACTAACATCCTTAACCTGCTTAGATCCCTGGAATACATATATAACCTTCACCAAACTAATGAAACTTTGAAAATAACCTCAGAACACCAAGGATCAACAACAACATAATTATATCATATTAACACATACAGAGTTCAGCGGTCCCAATATACTTTACTAGTCCCTAATATGTGCAACACATATGTACAGACATTTACAGAATAAACACCTAAAACTTCTCTCTAAACTTTGGACGTTTAACTGGAGTCCTTGAGTGGCAGAGCAGGATGACAGCTAACCTCTGGGGAGATGACCACTACCTGGGAAAAGAAAAACATTTGAAAGAATGAGCTATTCGCCCAGTGAGTGACTTAATAAAAACATAAATCTCATGCTTAAACTGAAAGCTAAAAAACATAATACTCGAACTAAAACATGCCAAGAAACTTGTACATAAAACTTTTAAATCCATTGTATCTGAAAACATAGCTAAACTAATTCCCGGTTGAGAGAGAACCCTTGTGGTTCAATCTCAATGTCGGATATCATGTTCAAGAGAGAACCCTTTTGTTCGATCTCTCAAACATAAGCCTGGGTAGGGGTGAGAACCTTTTTGTTCAAAATCTAAGAGAGAACCCTTTTGTCCAATCTCTCAAACATTAGCCTGGCCTGGGGTGAGAACCCTTTTGTTCAACACCTTCTAGCCTATGCTAAGAAAGAACCCTCGTGGTTCAATTTTGTCGTTGGGTATCATATTTAAGAGAGAACCCTTTTGTTCGATCTCTCAAACATAAGCCTGGGCTGAGGTGAGAACCCTTTTGTTCAGCACCTTACAGCCAATGTTAGGAAAGAACTCTTTTGTTCAATCCTACTAAACTAGTTAACTGTCATACGTGCACGTAGAGCAAACTGGATCCTGATGTCAAGGATCATAACTGAAGCAGGGTACCACTGCTTACCACTGAACTGAGTGAATTACTTTGATACCTTCTCCATGTACTTCAGCATCAGAACCATAACATAACAGAAACTAGGTAGTACAACTCGGATACCTTCTCCTTGTACTTCAGTATTGAGCTGAAATTACCTGATAGGAAAACATTTTCATAAAACATGCTTACTGAAAGCTTAATCTCATAAATCATAGTTTTCACAAGAACATCATTTGCTAACGCATGCTCAACAACATTAAGAGCACATATGCTTTAAAACATAATACAAATACTTGTAACATAAACATGTCATAGAATCTCCTTTTGAAAACTACCATGGTTCAACTATTGTACCAAAGCATATTTCATAAACTTTGTAACTAGCATGCGTTTATAAACTTTAGAGAAATACGTTGCTTGGAACTTCTTGTAAAATAACCAACATAAAATTAACTACCAATAAAGCATGGATTATTAAAATATTTATAAACGATTTATAAATCATTTATAGTCACTCACAGCTCGTTGGGGCTCTTAAACGGTTTATATGCCTCTCCTAGCTTTTCTTGGCCTGAAAGGACATAATCCTCGGTTAGATTCCTTAGAATTCTCAGCAAAAAGCTTCAGGTAGCTCACTTACTAATGAAACTTTCACCAACAAAACAACATTACTAGTAAGATGATCATTATGAGCAAGATCACCCTCATGAGCGAGATTTTCCACTTTAAGTGAGATTTGTAACTTCTAGCAAGATTTGTGACTTTTCCAGCGAGATCCTCCTCTTCCTTAACTCACTCTTGCTCTTGCTCATTTTCTTATCTCTCGCTCACTATGGTGAGCTGCTTGCTTAATCTTCCCAAGCAGTTGCCTGCTTACGTACCGATTCCCTGTTCCAACTTCAAAAATTCATAACTCAAAATTCAGGACCTTTTTTTAAGAAACTTCCTTCTACAAACTTGTTTAGAATTGAGTTGACTTTATTACCTTCAAAATACCAGCTGAAAATTCCTTGTAGTTTGTCCTGGAGCTTTTAATCTTCCCTCTGGCCTCTGATTAATCCGAGAATCTGCCTCTTCTATAAATTCTTCACTTTTTGCTATTCTCCACGTGAGATATTTCTCCGACAAAACAACCTCAAAAACTAGATTCTCCCATCTTTCGAAGGCACTGATCTCACTTAATTTACTCAAATCATTTTCCAAAATCGAGCTTCTGAAGTTCCTCTCCCTTTTATACTTCCTTCTGACTCCCCTATTCAAGGGTCAAACTGCCACCTCATCTAGCACTTAATGCTTCCGGCCAATTCCCATTATTGAGTTTCTTCAATTAATTTGTTTTTCCTTCCCTTCCTTCATAACCCACATTAGGCCTTCGCCTCATAATATAAATTTAGCGTGCATCGCATACTTCATCGTCTAACGCCAAGCGCCTATCGTCTAGTGCTCAGTGCCTATCATCTAGCTTCCAGCTTCTATCGTCTAGCACCCATCGTCTATCGTCTAGTGCTTGTCGTGCAGCTCATTGTCTAGCGTTGATGTCGATCATGCAGTGTCAATGCCTCATCTCTTAGTGCTATCATCCAAAGTATAGCGCTATTGTTTAGCGAGATCCTTTGTATCGTCTAGTGTATCATTCGGCTTCGCGCAATTACTACACGATCGTCCAGCGTCCACCTACACGATCGCCTACCTCATCGTGTAGTGTCGTTCACTTACTAGATGATCGCATACCCAATTGTATAGTGCCGCTCATCTGCTACACGATCGTCCAACACCTTTGCTTGCACACACTTGAGGTTGTCGCAAGCCTTATCAACGCACCATGCCTTTCAACCCATGCGTTCATCCTTAGTAACAACGTATAGTTTACCCTTGCCTTCAACACTTAATCTCTACAAGCCTTGGTTGTTGCACACTTAACCCCATGCATCCATACTTCTCCATCAACGTATGCCTACACTTTGCTTCCATACTTAGCAAATTTTCACTTGTTATATTATCTAAAACTCATCCTTGACTAAGCATTTCTAACACTTAGAATTTTCTTCCTCCATCGGCCTACCTTTTTTATCTCCTTTCATAATTTTACTTAACACGCTTGTTACTCACTTATGTAGAAAAAAGGGAGTATGGGTTTACAGAAGAAGAGAACAAGGTTTGACAACCTCGAACTCAATTACCTAAGACTCCTCGATATGAAGTTATGACTCATATTCTACCTTACTGACTTTTTTTTGTATAGGGGGGAGTAAATATCTTCTTCGTTAGTCAATCGAGAGAATTCCTCAAACGTGTCGATCTCAGTGCAACGGACAACAGAGGGCTCTGAACGACTTTCCAGTGTAAGCCCTAGATGTGCAAGTCGAGGTAGAGACTCTTCCTCAACGAGCATAGGGGTTTGAGTCTCCAGGTGAGACTCAATAGGTTCTTACATACACTGAAAAAAAGAATTAGCAAGTTCACACATAATAAAGTCTAAAGTCTTACCTTGACCTATACTTTGAGGAACCAACTACTTAGCATTATGGTCGATGCAAGCAACTTCATTGCAAGGTTTGGTATTACTAGAAGATTGTTGATCCCAAGACTCTTATAGTCTCTCTACTGATTCAATAATCTGAGCAACGAGGTTACTCAAATTACTAAATTCGGTTTAACTTCAGTTGCAAAATTGAAGCTATCTTATTGGAAACTAAGGGATTCTTGTTAACTGAGGGAGAATTCCTGCACAATCTCACAAGAATTGTTAGAAAGCTCCTTAACTAATTCTTCTAGATAAGTACCTGAATTGGAGGAAGCGACATGTATCGACGTCAGTGTTTGGCTAGATATCTCCCAAGAGGGGTAATGTTTGCATACAAGACCAGGTGAAATCTATGTTTGTCTAATAGCCAAATCTTGAACAAGGGAGGTTAGTTGAAAAACATGACTTGTAAGTTCATTTATTTCATTTACCTCCTGTTCTTCCTTATGTTGAGTTGCTTGTCTAAAAAGAAGAGCATAAAAGATTTTCATATCCGCCATGTTAAAGCAATGGACTTAAAGAAAGAAAAATATTTTTGGTGTTTTTAAAGTTTAAAAGTTGAATTTAACTAAGAAAGAGATTAAATGGTTTTGTCACTCCCCAACAGCAGCACCATTTTGTTCGTGCTTGAATCAATGTTGTTAATTCTACTCTAACCGAAATAAAAAATTTTATAAATCACAAAAACCTACATCTTTTACTAACAAGTAGCATAAGCGGTAAGCATGGGGTCGATCCACAGGGAATGCTTGTTTAATCTTTTCTTAAGCTAAGTTGAACTATGAAAGTAATAAAAATGGGGTTTTGATAAATCAAGAAACATACTTGAAAATCAATGGATAAAAGATAATTGCAAACAAATGTTTTTCAATCTTATTTTTAGTTCAAGTTAGACATTCAATGCAATATCTATCATCAATTTCTACAAATTAGTCATGCTAACGAATTATGCACACAACTACTCACTTGACTCGACTAGGCTAACCTCTACAAAAGTGGATAGCTAGCGAAATCTAATCAAGAAAGCATTCTAACTATTGATTAAAGTTGAAAAGGCCTAAGTCTAATCAACCTATATGCCTCTAGTTCTATTAGCTTCGATAGCGTCCATATAGAATAGAAAACATATATATTAAGTTCGAGAATTCAATTGTGTCGATTAATTGTCAAGATAGTCATATTCAATTAACCGAATTTGTCCTTGAATTTATCAATTTATGTATTCTAGGAATAGTCATTAAATACAAAATTAACCATTGCCACTTAGTAGACCCTATTTAGACATTCTTATATATGAATACATCCTAGCAACATATCCAGTCAAGATTGTAGCAAAACTAAGAATCTTGGCTTAACATGCTTAAAAGACAAAAATTCCTAAACATAATTTTAGAACTTAAAACCGATTCAAGAATCCATAATTTCAAAATGCAATTTACAAGGAAAAGCAAAAAATGTAAAAAGATTACAAAAACTCTTGAAATTAGAAATAAGATTGAAGAAATTACTTCACAAATCCATAGACAAATCTATGAAGAAATCCATTACAATGTTTACAATCAAAGAAAGAAAATGAAATTCTAACTAATTAGAGACAAAGTTACCAAGGATTTGAATTAGTGAAGAGAGAAACTTCGGACTCCATGAAGAATTTGACCTCTCTTTTTGCCTAAAATGAAAGAAAATGTTTTATAGTCATAGGTGTAGCGTCACGATACTAAGACTAGCGTTGCAACACTAAATTGTAAAAAAGCCAAGAAGCATTGGGCTAGCATCTTGACACTGCGCTAACGCTCAGTTGCACAAGGAGTGCTCGAAAAATTCCATCAAACTTCAGATCATTGTGACCCTGTTGGGAGCATTGCAACGCTGCCCTATTTTGCAGCAAATGGATGCTTTCTATCTTCAAGCATTGCTCTATGCTTCTGGGAGGGTCGTGACGTTGGGTCTGATGACATTTTGGTAATTACTCCAATTCTCTTCAACTTTGTTGATTTCATGGTTATTTTTTTAGCCCAATTTTCTTGAAATGACTCCTAATCTCTCTCGAGACTATTTTACCTAAAAAATGAACATTAAAAGTAAACAAATAACACGATTTTGAGGAAATTAACATATAAAATATCTCTCTCTTAAAAACCTATCAATTAACAAAGGGTATTTGGTCTTCTTGCCTAGAAAGGGTCAATTTCCCACAGCAGTACTCAGTGTTAAATATGCACTCCTTCACAAGATAGGCATCTCTAATTGGTACTTTCCACAAGTCTCGTCTCTCAGTCTCTCTCGCTACGTTGATCTATCATATTGGTATTAGGTCTCCATTCAACTATGGTGCATTTTTGTTGAATCAAATTAAGTGGGACATTGGGTCTAAAGCCCTTTATTTGTGCATCTTCTACTCGAGGTAAATTGTGGAATTCTCCTTTCTCAGAAACCTAATCTGATTACTTTGACAGAACCCTCTAGCTTTCCTCTAGGTCTGTTTTTTATTCATCCCAAGCTTCTGCAGGGACACTATGTTTTTGACATTGATATTACCACCTTATCTCAATATATTGATGGACCTAGCAAAGCTTTAATTGAGTTTTACTTTGGTAGTCTTATTCTTCAACTACTATTTAACGACTCTCGTGATATTGAGTCCTTGATATAGAAGTTTCAGGAAAAAAAAGGCTGAGATTGATGATGTTTTGAAGATGGTGCGCTCTATTATTTCCAGGCCTGGTGGTGCTTCCACTTCTCTAGAGGCCAATTGATTTTTTTTTTCTTCTTTCGAGCCAGAAAGGGGAGAGAGTTTTGTATTCTGCGTTGAAGTTGTTTTTGGGTTGGTTTTGTGGTTGCTTCTGTGTTATGTGGAATCGGTGCTTTGCTTGTTGGCTTTTATTGTTTGGTTATGATGGTTTCATTTGGAAGACCTTGTTTATTTTTTTTTTATTCTATGTTGGTGTTGGTGATGTTTTTTTTCTTGTCAAGACGTTATTTCTGACACTTTATCTTTGTTATTTAATAATTGTTTGTTTCTTGTTTTTCCTTAAAAAAATTATAAGTCGAAAAGGGAGTTTGTTGGAGATTTGATTAGATGGCTTTATAGTTTTCCAAGGCAGTGGTTTCTGTGGTTGTCTCAAATAAAATCTTAACATCTGTTTCAGACAACTTATTTTCCTACAGAATGTTTTCCTTATCTGGAAACATCTTGTTGTAATTGTCTGTCTGATATTTTTCTTTATTGACGCGTGGCTTATCTTTTCCAAATGGGAATTTGTTTCCTTTCTTGGATTCGATTATTTAAGGATATTTATGATGAATATTTAAGGTTGTCGCTCTTGTTAATCAAGCAAGACGTATTTTGTTCTACAACTATCGTTGTATAGCATCGTGTTCTTGCTTGTTGCTCACTATTCCACTGTGCAAGTTCTTCATCCGTTGAAGTGCAATACTCTGAAGTAAATCACTATCTTAAGGGGAGCCTAAGCTATTGCTGCCAGAGAAGGGATTCTCAGTCTTAGGGGGAGTCTAAGACTCAAATTCGGAGAAGGAATTCTCCATTTTAGGGGGATCCTAAGATTTATCCGTGAAGGAAGTTCACTGACTAAGGGGAAAATATCTCGTTGAGAGGAGTCTCACACACTATTGGAAGCCGAAGTATCTAACACTAACATTATCAAACTTATGGGAAGTCTAAATACACTTGAGAAAGAATTTCACATATAAGGAGAATCTAAGTGGTTAGTTAGTTGAGCTATACTTGAGTCACTGTATTGATTGTGTCTTACAAATAAGTACTACGTTGTAAACTACTTATCTCTTTAATATTAGTGGATTATATTTCCTAGGCACACTACCCCTTAGACGTAGGTGGATTAACACTGAACTGGGTTACCAACTTCTGTGTGTCTTTACTTGTTTACTTGTTGTTAGTATTTTTGTTGTTAAAGTGTTTGTCAGTGCTTTTCGTATAACATACGTATTTTGAGTGGGGAGTTGTCCTATTACTTTTTCAAGGTTTCTATGCCCCGCCCTTTAAACAATGTAAAGCCTTTGATTAACTCGTATTGCTCACACTCCTAGATCTTCATGACACCTCATCCATCATCGTGTGAACTGGGACTTGCTCCAAAAAGTGAGACTTGTTTCCAAATTTGCTTTCAACAACACCAGGAAAAAGTCAACTGTGGTAATCTACTAAATAATTCATTAAATAAATTAACTATGAAGGACTAAAAAAATAAAAATATATATCAAAAAAGGGGGAAGAAAGAAATGGAAGAAATGGTAAGAAAATAATTTGAATTTTTTTTGGCTCTATGAATAAATGCAATTGTATAAGGGTATGTAGGTAAAGAATTATTGAGAAATGAGAAGATGTAATAGATATGAAGAAATGGACAACATAAAAGTGAGATGTCACTATATTATGTTATATGAAAGATAATGGCATTTTTGGATGGATTGAGTTTTTGGATGTATAATGGTCTAACTCAAACCAAAGCCCTATATCCCATCACTCTCAATTCTTTTAGGCCACATTATGGTGTGGAGTGTGGCATTCACACACCCATTGGGACAAGTGGAGGTTTTTTGCTCAAATTTCACTTTCATTTTTGGCCAATCAACTCAAAACAATATCATTGTTTAAACCTTTTTTTTTTTTTTTTTCATATGGTCCATACAATTTCTTTCTTTTATTTTGTTTGAGAGAATTTTATGAAATATATGCATTGATTTAGTGAATAATCATGACTATTGGTCAAATGAAGACAACTCTGGTAGTGGCTTTGATCCTATTTTAAATCATCTCCACAAATTTTTTTTAGAAATAAGTTTTTAACTTTCAAAATTATGTATAATTTGTACGAAGATCAGATAGTTAATGCGACATATTTGAATAGAGTGACATGTGAATATATATACATTGACACTATAATAAAATGATTAGAGGAATATTCTAGGACAACATCTATGGAAGATAGGTAAAGTTTTCTTTTCTTTTCTTTTTCTTTTTCTTTTTTTTTTCTTTTTCTTTTTTTTTTTTTTTTTTTTTTGAAATTTACTTAGAAATCAAAAGTGCACGTTTAATGAGTGATGAACTAACAAAGAAAACAAATATATTATATGTAGTTTTTATAAGCATAATTCTGAAAAAAAAAAAAATAATAAATAACTTGTTATTAAATGAAAAAGGTCGACTTCAAAAGTAAATGACTTATTATCAAAAGAGAATTTAAAACAACATTGATTAAATAATAAGTTTATTACTTTATATTTATCATTGTGTTTCACATGATCTTTAAATTTTATATTAAAAAACATTTACTATGTTTCAATCGAAATGTCAAGGCATTTATACTATAAACACTGAAAACAAAAATATTTAGTAGGTAAAGGGTTTAATAAACATAAAAGTGAAAGTTAAAAATGTTAAGTGAATACACGTACTTTTAAAGTTCAATTATATGCTATATACAAAATATAAAATTTAATAACTTATGAACTAAATTGAAGTTCTATAAACTATTAAATATAACTTTCAAATATTTGATGAGTAAACTATTTAACCTACAATATTCCATTAAGTGTTATCTAAAGCTTGATCTATACCAACTAAACTTTGAGGCATGCCTCTAACCATACTAGAGAATTTAAATAAGGAATAAAATAAAGAAAAAGTATGAAAAAAAAATCTACCTTCTCTATAACTCTCTCATTTTATTATTTATAAAATGCTATGACCCGTTTGATAATCATTTAGTTTTAGGTTTATGTTTTTGAAAATTAAACCTATATCATCCATATTTCTTATAATAATTTGCATCTTTCTTATAATAATTTGCATCTTTCTTAAATATAATGATTGAATTCTTAACCAAATTCGAAAATTAAAAACTACTTTTTTAGTTCTCAAAATTTGGCTTGATTTTTTAAACTATTGGTAAAAAAATAGATAATATGGAAAGAAATTTGGATGCGAAAGTAGTGTTCATAGACTTAGTTTTCAAAGATAAAAACAAAAAATAAAATCCAAATGAGACTTAGAATTCTCGCCCTCTATGTGTGAGTGATTACTTTTGGAAGAAATCTAATTTTCAATTTTTTTAACAATTTCATTTCATGATGTTTTTTACCAACAAAGAAATATCAAAGGACATGTAATTCACAAATGATTTGGGCTAGGTGGTAGAATAAGTTTTCTTAGGAGTTAGGAGATTCGAGCCAATAAGAAAGTAACATTAAATAGGTGTTTTTTCAATATATGTTATAATAATAATTTAATATAGTAGAAATAAGTGTATTAATATTCACAAGATCTATAGTTCGTATCCTTCTAATTCAAAATGTACCGACATATAAATAAAAATTACTGTTTTCACTTTAAAATCAAACCGGTTCATTAATGATATATTTCTTTAACATTTAGTCTACCATTTTTTTCAGTATTATTCAAATTTAAAAATAAACATCATTAGAAAATTATTTTTCTATATGGCTAGGATTTATTTATTTATTAAGAAAAAGGGCTATCGTACCAGCCATATATGGTAGACTTTTTACTCTACATTTTAATAAACTTTCAAGCCAATAATCCAAATTCAAAAAAATAGCTGACACAAATTCCAATATAATTTAATTTGTATTTGTATGTTATTTTTTTTAATAAAAAGAAAAAAACTCATGTCGACTTTTAAAATTTGAGACTCATTCAATTCTAGTTTCCATACATTTCAAATGTTCAATTTTTGTCCTTTCACTTTCAATATATCTTAGTTACGTATTCATTTGATGTTTATTTTTATCAAAATTAGTTAAATAATAATAATTATCATCATGCAAGAAAACATATTATGTAAATGTATTTCCAAAATTTATAATAAAAATTTAAGAAATAATAAATTATTTTTTAAAAATGAACAATAACACCAATATATAAACTAAAGAGTTGTTTTTAAATATAGAAAAATGAACAAGTTATTTATAAATATAGACAAATGTCACGTTTATTAATGATAGACAATGTCATTTTATTATATTTGAAAATATTTTCAGCAGTTTTATTATTTAAAACAATTACACTAAATTAAATTTAAGACTTGTGAAAGTATATATAATAACTAAAATTAGATATTTGAAAATACATAGACTAAAATGATTTATTGAAAGTATAGCAACTAAAATAATATTTTAACTTCTTTTCATCATATCCTAAAATTAATTTAATTTTCTAAATTATTTTTTGAGTTTCTTGTTAACATAAACAAATTATATGCAAGCCAAAATAAATTTGGTATATCATGAGAGTGTATGGTGTGAAAGAAAGAAAAAGTCAAAGAGATTCTTCCAACCATTTCCATCATAGAAAAGCTTCCTTCTTAATTAACTAGCCCTTAAAGCCATCCTATGTATACCTCCCATCAATATTTTGATAAGAAGATGAATCGATATTTTTATTTAAAAAAATATAAAAAAAAATTAAAAAGAAAAAATAAAAAATAATACAATAATAAATATGTTAACTGGTCTAAAAACTAAAATTTTTATTTATTAATTATTTTTTTATTTTTATATTTTTTATTCAACATTCTGTAAAATTGACATTGACATTGAAGTTTTAAACCTTAGATTGAGTTCAGTCTGATGTTACACATTTATTTAAACAATTAAAAGTCGTTGTTATCAATTTATCTATAAGTTACTAGAGTAAATTATTTGGTTGATATATTTGTTTGGTTTAATATAATTGTTGATTGACTTTTAAATGAATGTCAAACCCTCCCATAAAAAATATATATATGTACAATATGAAAATTTTTAATCTACGAAAAAACTTATGAAACGACTAAATCAAACAAATCTAATAGGTCACTTTATTTAATTCTTTTAGATATCTAGTTCAATTATTCCATGATTTTTTTTATAAAAAAAATAAAATTAAAACTCCAATGTCTTCCATAGCTTAAAAAAAAAAAAAAAAAAAAAAAAAAAAAAAAAAAAAACTGATATACCTTTATTAATTTCATCGTAATTCACTAGTTAAGATTTCTTTACATTTTTCTGCCATTTGCAATGTCATATTTTTATAAGAGTAAAGATGAGTGTACCTCTAGTAATTAAAACATGTTTTTTTAAAAAAAGAAAATAAAACATGTTTGAATTATATGAAAATTATAATCTAAATTTATATATGAAGTATCAATGATATTGAAATTTTAACAAGAGAACTCTATTACAAAAATTATGTTACTTGACGTTTCTATAATGTCAAGTAGCGATAATCTTGACATTTTTTAAAACAAAAAGAAGCTAAAAATAATTGGGAGAACATTGCTATTTGATTTATTTATTTCTCTAATTAAGTTATTTTTTACATTTAGAATGTGACAAGAAAAAACTCTTAACATTTTTAAAATCTCAAGCTTTATATCAACATGATTTTTTTTAAAAAAAAATTGTCAACT
Organism: Benincasa hispida; assembly: GCF_009727055.1. Classification (NCBI taxonomy): domain Eukaryota; kingdom Viridiplantae; phylum Streptophyta; class Magnoliopsida; order Cucurbitales; family Cucurbitaceae; genus Benincasa; species Benincasa hispida. The sequence goes on from NC_052354.1 coordinate 44,977,592, forward strand.
CCATTATTTTTCATTTTTCTTGACGTTTTTTTAAAAAATTATATTTTACTTCACAATTTTTTTTTAATCATAAAAAGTCAAGTAATTAAAATTTCTAAGCATAAAAAAAATTGTAGTTTTTCTATGTGTAATAAGGTTAGTAAACTTAAATTAATAAAAAGTATATTTCATTTACTTTTAGAGCTTATTATTATTTCTTTTCTATTCCAACTCTTTGTGGTGAAAATATATTTATACAAAAAAATTGTATCATATAACATCTACTATTTTAGAAGAAATTATTAAATCAATCGTCACAATAGAAATTATTAATTTTTTTTTATATATAAAGTTTGTTTATCCTATAGATCCACTATTGATTAATTCAAAGATAAGAAATGTTTATTCAATTTCTAAATTAATGGCATGTGACATGTAACTAAATCAAGAGAGCCACATAAACTTTGGTAATATATTTAGGTTAGGTTATAAATTTAAGTCACATTGCATTTTAAGAATTTTGTATATATTTCTTTAGTATCTAAATTTTTTTCAAAAGACTTCCAATTACATTTGTTTTTCTTGAATCGTCTATCACTAAAACTAAATTAAAAAAAAATATTGACGTGATACCTTTGAATAAAATTTAGATAAAATGATATCATTTTATAATCAATTAAACGAAGTGTGTAAAAATAAATAGACAAATATATTTAAGATTAAAGTAGATAATTTGAAATAGTCAAGCAAACGATTAAGGCTAAAGATATGAGTAATTTGAATTATAGAGTGGCATGAATTGTACTCCTTTTGTACATAGTTGGGACCATTGACTTTATTTAACTTGACCCTTTCTATTTTCATGTGACCCCAAAACATTTTTTTTTTAATCATATCCTATTATCAATTTTGTACTTTAGTTTTTTTTTTTTTTTTTTTCATCTTTTAAAATTTTTTAGTAAGAAAGAAGGTGTGTTGTACATTAGTATTTTCCTACCAAACATTTTGCTGATTTCTAGATCTTTCAAAAGGTTAATATGGTCAACATAGTCTTCAAATTTAAATTTAAGCAAATGATTAACAATGATTATGATTTATCAATACTTAGGTCGTTTTGTCAAAATGAGTATAGGTCAATTAACATCAATGTTTAGATTGTAAGTTATGTAAAGTGTTAATCAATAATTATCAAATGAAACTAAATCAAACTAAACACTATTATTGAACTTTCTTTTTTGAAAATTATGGGATAGGGGAATCGAGCCTCTAACTTTGAGATTAAGAATACAAGTATTATGCGAATTGGGCTATGTTCATTTTGACCATTATTATTGAACTTAACAAGTGATGAATGAGTTCTTCTAAAAAGATTGATATATTTCCTATTTTAGAACCATTAAATTAATACATTTTTAGTAAAAAATGAAGCATGACACAATATTTTCCCAAAAAACTTTACCATAATATACATGTAGCAATTAGGGGGGAAACCAACCTTTTAACGTGTAATATCAATTTCTACCCTAAACTTTTAATTTCATCCAATTAGATTATAAACTTAAACCTAAAAATACTTCATTAACTCATAATTTTTAATAAAATTGAATTTATACAAGGATAAAAGTTTGACCAATGGGCACAAACTAACTATTAAATAGCTTTTCAAAAACTCAAAATCATTTTTTTAAAAAGAAAATCTAGTTCTAATGATATTTTTCCTATAGACTTTTATCAATCTTATATCGTGCATAAGTTTTAATAGTTTATTCAATGTATAAATAAGATAGATATTTATTTAATTATATTTCCAATGAAAATAGAAATATTGAAATCTTAATTTAAAAAAAATGGATAGAAATATCAATAATATGTCGATTTCGATGTATATTTCTAAACAAATTATAAAAACAAAAAAAATAAAATAAAATAGTAAATAAAAATTTCATAATTTTCAAACAAATTGACATATCTATTAGTTATATTATTATTAGTAGTATTTTATGCTTATTTTTTTGTGTTTCTTAGATTTTTTCTACAAAATATCGATTATAATTGATATAATCCAGTAAATTTAATGGGTCAAAATTGATTTTTTTTTTCACCATTAATTATTTCGATAATTTATAGGTCGCATCAAATATTATTTAATAAAAAAACGAAATCATCAAATACCTTGTGGTTTTAAAATTGGCTTGTTAAATTAGATAAGTATTTGCCGATTTAAGTACGTATTTGGCAACAATCTCAATAAATAAATAAATAAATAACGACGAAATAATGCATGAAGCGTGCATTTTTTTTTTTTATATGTAAAAAACAATGATATATGTAATAAATGAACCCCTCACTTTTCTTCAAGCTTTTGAAAAGGAGAAAGTTCATTAAAAAGAATCGATTTTAGAAAAGTTAAAAAATGAAACTTCAATTGCTCTAAAATAGTTTACTGATCGTGAAAATAAAATAAGAGAAAATAAGTTTAGAAAAAAAAATATATATGAGATCAATAATATCCACTTTTAAATGTGAAAAAGACACCATCCGTGGATTTAAGTTGATAATCGATCAAACTTGAATATAAAATCTTTCCTTTGAGATCAAAATATCTTTTTACTTTGAAGATTTTTTTTTTTCGAATAACTTTTAGGTCGAATTATCGAGTATATAGCAATTACAAATATATTAATTTTATATCTTTTAAAAATAACACTAAAAATGTTCGTCAATAAAATTTCAACTAAAAAAATTAAAGGTCATTTTATTTAACTTTTGAAGTGTTTAGTTTTGAAAATAAGTTATTTTAGAAAACAAAAATGACGTGTTTGATAACTATTCAAAATAACTTTTGAAACACTTTCAAAATATATTTTAAGTAATAAAAAAAATAGATTAAAATATATTTTCTGAAAAATTTTTCCTTTAGTTAATCCAAATATATTCAGTCTATTTATAAATTAAGCTTATTTAAAATATCTATTGTAGGTTTATATATTCTCCATTTCCTTTGTCTATGGTTGATATAAAATCTCATCATTATTTATCTCAAATGAAAAAAAGAATATATATATATATATATATTGGAAAAAATATCTTTTCGGTCCCTAGATTTTTGGTCTAGTTTCTATTTAATTCCTAAGTTTCAAAACGTTACACATTTAGTCCTTAAATTTTGAGTTTAATTTTAATTTAGTCCTTAAGTTTCAAAATGTTACAATTTTACCTTTGACATTTGAATTTTACTTCAGTTTGGTCCTTATGTCTCGAGGCTTACACTTTTAATCTCAATTTTTCAATAAATACTCACTTTCCACCTTTTAGAGTTAATTTATATTAATAAATTAAAAATTGTTAAAAAAAATTATAATTAATTAAGCTTCACTATTTTTATCACTTTTAAAATTATATTTAAAATTTCACTTCTAATTATTTTTAATTAATTAATAAACATTGACGTCCATGATTGAAAGTACATATATAATAAAAAAAAATTGGTTAAATATATAAAATCTTGAAATCCATGGACTAAATTGAAACAAAATTCAAATCTCAAAGATAAATTGTAACATTTTGAAATTTAGAGACTAAATTGAAAAAAACTCAAAACTTAAAGACTAGATGTATAATATTTTAAAACCTAAAAACCAAATTGAAAACTAGAGTGAAAACCTAGGAATCAAAAATTATTATTCCTATTCAATATTGAAATAAATGACAAAAAGAAATACAGAAAATACTAAAAAAAATTACATAGTAAAATTTGGAGGTTGAAGAAAATTATTAGCTCACACGTGTACATAAATGAATAAAAATATAGCTCAAGACGAGGCAAATGTATATAAATTTGCTCACATTTGACACGTCAGGATACATTTTCGAAGACATGTTTATTATTCATTTTTTTAATTTTTTTAGTATAATAAATGTGAGTATTATAGAATTTAAACCTTCTATTTTAATGAAAAAAGTATATGTCAATTACAATTAAGCTAGCTCACATCGTCCATTTAATTTATAAAAATAAGATAATAATAAGAACTTAAAACGATTATTTCTTGCTAAATTAGTGAACTTAATTTAATGATAATTGACATGACTTTTCTTAGAAGTTGAAGGATCGATCTTCTATAGTCACAATTATTGTACTAAAATATAGCTACTTCTTAAAAAAAAAACATTGATCTCAAAGGTTAAATACTAAAAGAAATAAAAACATTTAGAGTTATGTCTAATAGGTCCGCTAAATCTTGAAAGAATCAAATAAGTAATTGAACTTACTTGTACTTTTGCAATATCCACAAAAAATATATGTATCTAATAGGGATAAATACTAAAACCGACCAAATAAGTCAATGGACAAAATCGAACCAAATCGAAAATTTGATTTTTACTAGGGAAAGATTCAATTTGGTTTGGTTTAAAATAATAGGAAAATCAAAATTTTTTATTCGATTTAGTTTTGAATTTAAAAATCAAATCCAAAATTGAAAACGGACTATTTATATTCTCTATATATAATATAAAAAAATCGAAAACCGACCAAATGGAATATATACAGTTTGGTTCAATTCAGTTTGGACCAAACAAACGGTTTAGTTTAGTTTGATTTGATACATATCCAAAATCAAAATTTACGGTTCAATTCATTTGCTCTGGCTACCAAACTAAACCATGAATACCTCTAATATATCGAATGTTCCTGACGTATTAATTTTATGTTAAAAGGGCCTACGAAATGAAAACTAGGTCAAAGACAAGTAATTTTACGTGTAAACCTATAAAACACCTATAATAAAAATTCAAGAACAACCAATAAACTTGTAATACAACGACACCACATACACGTTTCCCATACGAAATCAAATAAAACACTAATTAATAATTAACCATACGAAATAACATACACAACTTTTCTTTTTGAAAAAAAAAAAAGAAAAAAAAAAGAAAAAAGAAAACAAAAGTGTGGGACCTAGAAATGGGCATAAATAATGTAGAACCTCCAAGGATGTTGTCATAGTGTGTAAAGAAAACCACCAATCCTTTCACCAAAAACTTCCTTCTTGGCTAAGCCATGGAATTTGAAGAAGCCCCTCTCTTGCAAAAAATTAGTGCTCTTTACCATCAAATCTCAAGCCTCACTAGCCTCAACCCTTCTAAAAATGTCGACACTCTTTTCACTCAACTCGTCCTCACGTGCTCTCCACCTGCCCCAGCTGGCTTTGATATTGCTTCTTTGTCTCAGCCACTTCAAGCCATGAGGGCTCATCTCATTCGCCTTTGTGCTAAAGCTGAGGCTCTTCTTGAACTTCATTTCTCTTCCATTTTGGCTTCTTCATTTCGTAATCCTATTTCTAACTTGTCTATCTTCCCTTACTACTCTAATTACTTGAAGCTTTCTTTACTTGAGTTTGATATTCTTCGATCTCATTGTCGTCGTGTCCCGGCTAGCATCGCGTTTCTTGGCTCCGGCCCCCTCCCGCTCTCCTCCATTGTCATGGCGTCCATTCATCTTAAGGGTAACCATTAGTTGTTGAGTTAGTTACTTACTACCTATGCTACTGATAGGTTTTATGGTTAGATTTTCTTGACTTCGATACCATGTTAGAATTGCTTCTAAAACTGTTAAAAGTATTAGATAAATATGAAATTATCGTCCCTCTATAATGAAAGGAGTAAGATACATGAGTTACTCTATCTTTTGAACATGGGATCCTCAATATATGTCCCTTCAAGATGATGTTTCTTTAGGTTCATTTTTGGGTTAGTGTTTTTCTTAACCGAACAGTCTTTTGGGCTTCATAGACTCTGATACCATATTAGATAAACACATAAGTTTCAACTCAAAATCAATTGGCAATAGGAGTAACTCTTGTATATATGAGGTTTCCCCTAGGTTCTTTTCAATCTAAGATCCTCAATAGAGATGTGATGTGATATATTTTATGGTATATTTTATGGTGAATTTGATTGGTTGATGATTTGTCCTTTTTTCACTTGTGATGACAATATACGAACTTGAATTTGGAGAGGAGTTAGATAGGGTGAGTGAAGTTATTAACTCTACTTCTTGTTTGGCCTAAAGAGTTCTTAATTTATTGTGGTCCTACAACTTATTAACATCAATTCTATGATTTGTTAACTTCTTACTTTGTAGCTAGGTCCCACTGGCCACTACCAAACAATTTCTCAAACTAAACAATCTCACTCTTTTCTCCTTAGATCGGGTTAATTATGGTAAATTGACATTGATACTATTTTTTTTTTTTCTTAATAGGTACTATTTTCCACAACTTTGACCTTGATCCAACTGCAAACTCCATGGCTAGTCAATTGGTTTGCTCTGACCCAGACTTATCACAAAGAATGATATTTCACACAACAGATGTAATGAATGTAACAAATGGATTAAAAGACTATGAAGTTGTGTTTTTAGCAGCATTAGTGGGACTAGAAGAGGAAGAAAAAGGAAGAGTTTTAAAGCATTTGGGGAAACATATGGCAGCTGGTGCTTATTTAATGCTAAGAAGTGCTCATGGAGCAAGAGCATTTTTGTACCCTGTTGTTGATATTTGTGACGTTGAAGCTTCTGGATTTGAGATTTTGTCTGTGTTTCATCCCACTGATGAAGTTATAAACTCTGTTGTAATTGCAAGAAAGAAAGCCCTGTTTGATCGAAACTCGGTTGAGGATGAGGATGACGACGACAACGCCGCCGAGAAACGAGGTATTTTAGTTGATACTTCATCTATTGTGTTGGCTGAGAAATGCTCTGGGTTTAATGGTTTTAGTCCTATGGTTGAAGAACAACTTTCTTGAAGTTGTTATTGTACTTTTGCATTTAATTTTCATTCACCCACCATAAATCTATATGTTTGGTTAAGTTCTTTTGTTTTGCTTGTTTTGTGTTGTGGAAAGTTTTTGACTTTCTTTTGTTTGTGTAACTATAGATCAAATTGTTTCAATAAAATTATGAGACGGAAAAAGAGTTATACACTTGTCTTTTAGCTTAAAGGATATGGGTTGTAAAAGTTTTAAGTATTTATGTATGGTATGTGTAGGATGATAATCAAATCGTTATGAAATCGATAAGAAAACGGAAATAATAAATAATAAAAACTCTAACAATGTGTTAGCTACATTTCGGTCAACGAGATCTCTGTATTTGATCATTTGGAACGCCGAATAATATATTAAAAGCATTCCAACACAAATATACGTTGCATCCATTTTCATGCATCTTAGATTAAAGGAAAAGAATATTAAAAGAAATTATCATATGACCACTTATGATTAGATATTTTGATGGGTTGAACAAAGTGGGATATAGTTTCGAGATATTTTTCTATCCAATTTTGCATGAAATTAGAAGATTTCGTTGGGAAGTGTGCAACATATAGTTTTCCAAATGGTGGAAAAGAAAAAAAGAGTGGGATTTAAAGAGGGTAAAGAAACAAAACAAAGAGTTGGTCTACCATCCAATTAATTGTAAGGGATATATAGATGTGTATAGATGACAATTACAAAGGATGGACTTGTCTTTTGGCTGATTCTAAAACCTTATCTTCTACCATTTTTGGTTTCAAGAACTTTTGCCTTTTGTTATTGAATCAATAAATTCATTGAAAGGAGGAATGGAGTAATATGTTAGAGAGAAATTTTGTTCTTTTTCTTTTCTTTTCTTTTCTTTTTTTTAAATTATTACCATCGTTTGATAACTATTTGATTTTTTTTTTTTTAAATAAGCTTATTTCATTCACATTTCTTCCAATAATTTGCATATTTTTTTTAAGTACAATGGTTGAATTCTTAACCAAATTTCAAAAACAAAAACTACTTTTTTTTAATTTTTAAATTTTGACTTTGTTTTTTAAACTACTTGTGAAAAGTAGATAATAAAAGAAGAAATTTAGAGGTGGAAGTAGTGTACATAAGCTTAATTTCAAAAACAAAAATAAAAAATAAAATGTTTACCAAACAAAGGCTAACATTTTTTTCTTCTTAAGGGTTATGAACTTCATTTCTTCTTAATAATTGAGATTTTCAAAAGTAAACACTTTTGTTCTAAAACTTTTTTAAAATAATTTTAAGGTAAGGTAAGTGTTTTAAATGGTAAAATTGCTGAAAATATTTTCAAGAATAGCAAAATGTCATTGTCTATCAATGACATGATAAACATCTAACAAATGTCGATAGACCGCGATAGATGCTTATCATAGTCTATCGCAGTCTATTGCGGTGTATAACTAATAGATAATGACATTTTGCTCATTTTCCTTTATTTGAAAAAACTTTGTTTCATGGTTAGGAAATCTAATTGTTAATGTGTTACTTAAATGATTATTGAATTTTTATTTTGGTGGCAAAATATATTAATTTTATAAATATTATAAACATGTGGTTTATAGACATCCATGCTTAGTGTCTAAAGATCATGTGTCTTGTGAATATACATCATTAGTGTCCAAGTCATTCCATGTCCTACTTGCCAAAACTTCTATAAATAGTGGTCATTTTTTTTTATAGGAGTATGGATTAGTGAGAATTTTGTGAGAAATGGAAGGAAAAATTTTCATTTCATAATTTCAATTATATTTCAATTTTAGTTACTTTATTATCTTATTTTAGTTGCTTATATATTTAATATATTGTATTTTATTATATTTATTATATTTACATTATTATATTATAATTTATCAATATTCGTGTTCCTATTGTACTTCGTTTTGCTCCTCAATTTACAACACGTTATTAGCACGAGCTCTTATTATTTTTCCCGCCAAAGGTAGGTTCTAAAGGTATGTTAGTTTTCCCCTCTTTGTTATAATTAATAAATTAACTATTATTCTGCATATATTAAATTTCTAATATAAATATAATATTTTGTGATAGTATTACTATGACAAATTTACAAAAATAGAATTTGTTGCATTTGATTTTAATGGTAATAATTATTTGTCATGAGTGCTTTATGCTGAAATACACTTGGATGCCATAAAGATATGACCATTGAAAAATAAGTATTCTTCCTAAAGGTCGTTATGAATGGATGCACTTGAGGCTACAAGATTTCAAATCAGTAAGGGCCCATTTGATAACGTTTCTGTTTCTTGTTTCCTGTTTCTGTTTCTCATCTTTTAAGAAATTGATCTGTTTGATAACCATTCTTGTTTCTTATTCCTAAAATTTGAGAAGCGTTTCTAAAAATTTGGCCAAAATTAAGGAACTACAAAAAGTAATTTAAAGTTGAAGGAACTACAAAAAGTAATTTAAAGTTGGTGTGAAAGTTGTTTTTAAAGCGTTCCTAAGAAACTGTTATGTTTCTATTTTATTTAAAGTTGTTTCTTAATTGTATCAAAGTGTAGATTTCGCTAGTTGGTGAAAAAGCTTGTCTAAAACACTTTTTAACTTCATTCATGGTCTTCGGATCAAATATCATGTGAAACTTTTTTTTATTTTATTTTTCTTTCTTTCTTTTTATTTGATTTTTCTCTATATATTTTTTTTTTTTGTAATTTAATTTTGAATTTTGAACTTTCAAATATTTAGATTTATATATTATTTTTATTTTCAAATTTTAAATTTTCAATAGAGTTGTTTTCAAATATAGGAAAATGATTCAAAATATTTACAAAGCAAATTTAATATTGAATTTTCAAATATTTAAATTTATATATTATTTTGATTTTCAAATTTCAAATTTTCAATAGGGTTGTTTTTAGATATAAAAAAATTAACCAAAAAAATTATGAATATAGCAAAATTTCACTGCTATCTGCGATAGACTACGATAGATTAGTATTTGTACTGTGATATTTTGTCATAATTTATAAATATCTTTAGTAATTTTGTCGTTTAAAATAATTTTTCTTTTCCATGTGTATATATAAATATTTTTTGAATTTTGAATTTTAAAATTTGTAATATGAATTTTTATATATATTTTTAAATTAGAAAATGAAACCAATTATAATTTTACAATATATAAATTTTGTTACTAATATATTCATTTAGGTTCATTTTAATATTTTTACAACCAAGACATTTACATAATAATATAATTGAGTTAGATTTGAGTCTACATCATTTAAAATTTTAAAAAAAATGACTTGGGTGAGAAATAATATTGTTAATCAAATTTTAGCAACATATGAATGATAGAAACAATTGTACTATTGTTATTAATTTTACATTGGGACTTATGTGTATTTGATAATTTAAATATTTGATAATTATTTTTTATATTTTAATGGCTATATATTTTTTATTTTATATAATTAGATTATATTTAAATTATAAAATATGGAAAAAAATGTAAAGGAAAAAGTACAAGAAACGAAAAACAAGAATAGTTATCAAACAAGTTTTTTTTTTTGTTTCTTTTTTTCAAAAAACAGAAAACGGGAATAATTATCAAACATAGTCATGTTTTTTGTTCTCAAAAAATAGGAAACAAGGAATAAGAAACAGGAAACGAGAAACGTGAACATTATCAAATGGCTTCTACGTGGTTACAACTCTGCATTATTTAAAATTAGTTCAAAATTGTAATTATGCAAAGAGAAAATTACTGAGTGCAAATATTTTAACGAAGACATTTTTTACAATTTATGTCTTGAATATACTCCTGAAGTAGCAATATCAAGAGAAATATTTTAAAAGTATTATAAACTCATCTCATGTCTTCTCGTGGGTGAATGAAATAACGAGTTATTTATTAAGAAATCATGAATCTCAGCTAACTAGAGCAACAATATTCTTTGAAGTGAATGTTATAGATTTCAATAATCGTGGTCATGGTCGAAGTCGAGGTCATGATGCAATAAAGGAAGAAATAAGTTTTTTTTCGTGGTAATCATCAAAATTTCAAGAAAACCAACATAATATGATTGATTAAATGAAAGTTCCACATTTTTAAATGTGATACAAAAGAGACATATGTCTTGTGCCTAAATTACATTTATTTTTTTTTTCTAGAAATTAAAATGTCTCAATAGATGAAAAATTGAACAATATGTGTGGAAGCAAACTTTGCAAATCTTTTGAAGAGATGAATTATTCTTGAAAATATGAAATATTTAGATGTTGCAAATTCATTTGAATCTCCGGAAGATAAAATGAATATCATTGTAGAGACAACAAACATTATAAAAATATTTAATATTTTGTTATGCTTTTGCTCGTATTTACTCGTAAAAGTCTAATTTTACATTTTCTATTTTGTTTACCATTATAGTTCATTACTTATTGTTGTCATTATTTTTATGAAGAAATATGAATATTTCTGAATCATTGGATAATTTTGGGATGAATAGCGAAGATGTATATTTGGCAGATAGTGCAACAACGCACACTATACTTAAAAGCAGAAAATATTTCTCATAATTGACAATGATGAAAGGAAAAAAAATCAATACAATCTCAGATCCTGCAGACTGGATTGAAGGCTTTGAAAAACAAATATATGTTTGCTTAGAGAAACAAAATTTACAATTGATAATGCTTTAATCTCTGACAAGTCAAAGAAAAATTTACTGAGTTTTAAGAATATATGTTCTAATGATTATTAATAAAGACTAATATTAAGAATAATGTAGAGTATCTCTATATTATATCAACAGTCATGCATGAAAAATGTATATTAGAAAAATTGTCTGCTTTTCTTCTGGATTATATTATATTCAAATTACTGGTATTGAAAATTATGTAACCATGAATCTAGAGTTCATTAATCCAAATATATCTTCTGATTGGCACAATCAGTTAGGTTATCATAAGTAAAAAATGATGAGAAAAATTATTGAAAATTCACATGAACATTTGTTGAAGAACCAGAAAATTCGTATAATCCAATGAATTTCCATATGTTGCTTGCTCTCAAGGAAAATTAATTATTAACCCATCACCAACTAAAGTAGAGACTGAATCACCTACATTTTTAGAACGAATTCATGGTGATATATGTGAACCTATTAACCCACCAAGTGGACCATTTAGATATTTTATAGTATTAATAGGCGCATCTAATAGATGGTCACTTGTGTGTTTATTATCAAGTCAAAATCTTGCATTTGCAAGATTACTTGCTCAAATAATTAAGTTAAGAGTACAATTTCCTGATTATACAATTAAGATCATTCGTCTTGATAATTTTGGTGAATTTACATCCCAAGGTTTTGATGGTTATTGTATGTCAATTGAGATAAGTATTGAAACATTATGTAGCTCATGTTCATACACAAAATGGTTTAGCAAAATCATTTATAAAACGTTTGCAGACAATAGCTAAACAATTGCTTATGAGAGCTAAGCTTCCTACATCTGTATGAGGTCATGCTGTTTTGCATGTATTAGGTCAGTAGCTTATCATAAGTACTCGCCATTATAATTAGCTTATGGTCATAAGCCAAATTCATCTGAGAATTTTTTTATGTGTAGTATATGTTTCAATTGCCCCATCACAACGTACTAAGATGGGTCCTCAAAAGAGGTTAGGAATATATGTCAGATTTGATTCTCCATCAATTATTAAATATCTTAAACCCCTGACGGGTGATGTATTTATTGCAGGATTTGCTGATAGTCATTTTAATAAAACAAATATTCCAATATTAGGAAAAGGAATTAAGAAGTTGGAAAAAGGAATCATATGGAATGCATCGCTTGGTGTCTCATTTAGATCCTCTATAGATCAATGTGAATTTGAAGTTTATAAGATAATTCATTTGCAAAATATAGCAAATCAGTTAGCAGATGCATTTATAGATAAAAAAAAAAAAAAAGTAACTAAGTCATATATACCAACCATTTTATTTGCATCTATAAATGCATTTATTTACAAAATATAGTATGACTTAGTTACTTTCTTTGCATCTATAAATGCATATGGTAACTGATTTGCTATATTTTGCAAATGAATTATCTTTTGAACTTCAAGTTCACATTGATCTAAGAAACCAAACGATGCATTCCATGTGATTTCTTTTTCCAACTTCTTAATTCCTTCCCCAATATTGGAATAAGTACATCACCCGTCAGGGGTTCAAGATATTTAATAATTGATGAGGAATCTAATCCAACATATATTCCTAACCTCTTTTGAGGACCCATCTTAGTACGTTGTGATGGGGCAATTGAAATATATACTGCACATCCAAAATTCTCAGATGAATTTGGCTTATGACCATAAGCTAATTATAATTGCGAGTATTTATGATAAGCTACTGACCTAATGCATGCAAAATAGCATGACCTCATACAGATGTAGGAAGCTTAGCTCTCATAAGCAATTGTCTAGCTATTGTCTGCAAACGTTTTATAAATGATTTTGCTAAACCATTTTGTGTATGAACATGAGCTACATAATGTTTCAATACTTATCCCAATTGACATATAATAATCATCAAAACCTTGGGATGTAAATTCACCAAAATTATCGAGACGAATGATCTTAATTGTATAATCAGAAAATTGTGCTCTTAACTTAATTATTTGAACAAGTAATCTTGCAAATGCAAAATTTCGACTTAATAGTAAGCACAAGTGTGACCATCTGCTAGATATGTCTATTAATACCATAAAATATCTAAATGGTTCACTTTGTGGGTTAATAGATTTACATATATTACCATGAATTCGTTCTAAAAATGTAAGTGATTCAATCTCCACTTTAACTAGTGATGGTCTAATAATGAATTTTCCTTGAGAGCAAGTATCACATGATAATTCATTAGATTGAAGAATCTTTTGGCTCTTCAATGGATGTCCATTTGAATTCTCAATAATTCTTATCATCATTATAGACCCTGGATGACTTAATATGTCATGTCAAATGGTAAATATGTCTAGATTCATAACTTCAGGTTCATGGTTGCATATGTCTCAATTACTCGTTTACGAGTATAATATAATCCAGAAGATAAAGCAGGTAACTCTTCCAGTATATATTTTTCATATGAGACAGTAGATATGATATAAAGATACTCCAAATTATTCTTTCTATCAGTCTCAATATGATAACCATTGCAACGCATATCTTTAAAACTAAGTAGATTTCTCTTTGATTAACTAGAGAACAACGCATTGTCAATTGTAAATTTTGTTCCTCTAGGCAAAATAATATTTGTTTTTCCAAACCCTTCAATTAGGTTTGCAGAACTTGATATTGTATTGACTTTTGTTTCTAGCATTGTCAATTTAGAAAAATATTCTCTGCTTGTAAGTATTATATGTGTAGTTGCATTATCTGCTAGATATAGATATTCTTTACTCATTTTTTAGTCACCCAACATATGAAAATCATCCAGGTTTCTTCACTAAAAGAAAACAATTACAATAAGAAAAATAATATTTGGAATATACAAAGGTTAGCATCTACTAAGAAGAAAAAAATATGAAGATGAATAAAAAAATGACATTAAGTCTAGATACTTTCAAAGTCAAAGGAAACATTTGATATTCCATCAATTCTGCTGATTTTCTTTTCAGGATATTCAAAGAAGTCCGTCACATCCAAATTTATCATATGGGATGGGTCAAATATGTCATTATCCTAGTATGCAAAATTTGCTTCTACATTTTTCTCTTTTTTCTTCAAGGATACTTGATAGAGATTAATTAATTGTTTTGACGTACGATAAGTACATGACCAATTTCTAGCCATTCCGTATTGGAAGCATATTTTCAACACTTTTTGAACTTTTATCTTATGGAGTTTTTCCTTTGTGATTATCATTTTATGTGATTCTTTTGAAATTTGAATGATTAGAACGACCACCATGCAAATACTAATTATTTCTTCCTCTACTAGATTACAACCTCGACCAAGATTATTATTAAAATTCACAGCATTCACTTCAGGGAATAGTGTCATCCCGGTTGGTTGAGATTCATGATTTTTCATTAGTAACTCGTTATTTTGTTCGACCACGAGAAGACATGAAATTAATTCAAAATATTGTTTAAAACCTTTCTTTCGATATTGCTACTACAAGAGTATATTTGAGACATGAAATGTAGAAAATGTTTCCTCTAACATATCAGTATCAATAATTTTCTCTTCGCATAACAACAGTTTTGAATCGATTTTAAATAATGCATAGTTGTAATCACTTACTGATTTGAAATCTTGTAGCCTCAAGTGCATCCACTCATAACGATCTTTAGGAGGAATAACTATTTTTTTTGTATGATTATACCTCTCTTTCAATTTTTTTCAGAAGATACGGTGATCTTTTATTGTAAGACTCTCTATTTTCAATCCCTCGTGGAGATGATGACGAAGAAAAATTATAGTTTTTGTTTTGTCCTGACTAGATGTCGTTTTTCCTTCTTTAATAGTCTCACCGATTCATAGTATCCAGGTGGATTTTGGCATCTAGTACCTATGACAAATAATTACTGTCATTAATATCAAGATCGACAAATTCTAATTTTGTGAGATTTGTCATGACAGCACTATCATAAAATATTGTATTAGTATGCAAAATAATGTTAAATTTATTAATTACAACGAAGAGGGAAAAATCGACATACATTTAGGACCTACCTTTAGTGAGGAAAACGATAGGAGCTCATGCTGATAATCTGTTGTGAATTTGAGGAGCATAGCGGCATACAATAAAAACACGAATATGAAGAAAATATAATATATAATAAAATAAATAAAGTTTTAAAATAGATAAAACATAATATATAAATTATCCAAATATAAAATAATAAATTTCTCTAAATTCTCTAATTTCTCCAATTTGTGTCTCCCAAAACCCATCAAATGCTATGCAATTTGACAAGTAGAAGGTGAATTACGTAGATATTAATTATGTATAATCTTAAGACATATGGACAATCCATGGATAATGCAAAAGTTACACATGGTGAATAGACATTAATAATGGCATGATACATCTAATTTAACATATTGATAATAATCCTTTATTTTATATTTTAAAATTTTGATATCATTTTACCAATTCCCCACGATCTTCCTCTCCTCATCAACGATCGCTGCCGCGCCATCGATCACCGCCGGGTTCCCTCCGCCGGTCGACTACCATAGAAAACGGAGCGACTATTTCTTTCTCTCTAAAGAAAAGGTATGCCCCAAAGAACTAAAATATCAAAGACAATGTATAAATCAGGGAGGATATAAACAGATTTAAAAGGGTTTTAAGTAATATCTTCATATTGATAGACATTCAATTTTGTGTTTGTAATTGTGTGTTGTGAATTTCTTCTGCCACATTGGGTTTCCTTCGTATTACATATCTAATTTGTTTGGATGATATCATATCGAACAGAAAGAAGGATTTGCCTGTTTTGGGTATCAAAGCCTTGAGATTACAGAGTCATAGATTTTCTCTCTAACATATCCGAACACATGAAACAGTATAGACAATGCATTCAGTAGCTAAATAGATATATTGTATCGTATGAATCACTGAAATTTTGTTTTAATCTGCATAAAGTAAGTAAAACACTATTTGCTATGGATACATGTAAGGGCTTCTAGTAGTTTCTCTTTTCTGAGTGGCTTGCCTAAATGCACATCCATTCCAGCTTCAATTGTCTTTCCTGCTTCTTCTTCTGTTATATGGGCTGTTAGTGCAATGATTGGAATGTGGGTGTTGTAATATCTTTCTACCTTCCTTATCTGTCTTGTTGCTTCATATCCATCCATTATTGGCATCTACCACATCCAAATTTTTATGAACGTAAATTATTGCAAGAAAGTAAAAACTTAATTAATTGCATATATTTTGAAGTGAAAGTAGGAAACAGAGATGATGTTAAATGCATTATCATTATAGTTTTAACAGGTTTTATGTTTTTTTTTCCTTTTGTTTTGGTACAATAATTGCATACATGTGTGTTCGGTATAGTAATTCTTGTTGGAAATAAAAGAGAAGAAAGATAGCAGGTTGTTAATTTCTTACCTCACAGTCCATAAGTATGTAATCGTAAGGGAGAGTATTTGAAGCACCATGTTTCCACTGATTGCCTAAGCCATTGCAAACAAGCTCTAAAGCTTCTTTTCCATTTTCACATGTCTCAATAGCTGCACCAAGTCTTTCAAGGTTCAATCTAGCTAGTTTTTGCAACACTAAATTGTCCTCAGCAACCAAGAATTTTTTGCCACTTAGAGGTTTTTCAACACCCAAGTTTCTATATTTCTCTTCTCTAATTTCTTGGTGTAGACTTTTTTGCCCAACAATGGGTGAACTTCTAGACTTTGATCCTAAACAAGAATGAATTTGATTCATGGACAAATTCTTTGGGGAGGTCCCACTACTTGATGTTGTTTCTTTTTGTACTCTCGTTCTGATTTGGCCTCTAAGAATTGGTGAATTCTCCTCCTTGGCCTTACTATGATATTGGTACGGTGATGAATTTGGATCTTTAGAAACACTCCCACTCCAATATAATCTACTACTTTCTCCGGTTTCTAATGTGCCTCCAAACTCTGGAAGCAGTCTTATCACTTCATATAAACGAGAACCATGAAAAGGTCTAGATATAAAAACATCATTCGACTTGAAAATGTTTGATTCTAGCCCCTTGTCGTTGATAATGCGTGACATTTGATTCTCCAGTAGCCAAACAACCTTGCAATAGGCACCTTGAAGTCCCCTTCGAAAATTAGCTACCATATCACATATGTCCTTGAATGGTCCTGCACTGGCATCAATTACAATCAAGATGAAGCTATTTCCACCTCTGAGATTAGTCTTTTTGAATACAGAAAGAAGGTAATTTTTCTCGTCTTTCATTGCACCCATAGAAACATGCATGTTCAACCCATTGCTGGAGTCACCGGACGTTGATTTGCTTAGGCAGTCACTTGGTGAACTATTACCTGACCTTCCTCTTAAGTTATGCATAGACTGACTCTGTTTCTCCAATGTTTTTTGTAGAGTGACAAGGAGTTGCTCCCATTCTTTCATTGCCAATACTTTTATGCCAAGACTTTCCAGGAATTTCTTGCATATCATTCTTCGTTGATCATTTTGAATTAAGAGAATGACACGAGATGTTTCAGCTTTGGAACTGGTGGTTCGGATTGCTCTAGGAGAACGGAGACTTGTACTAGGGGACCAAAAAGTCAGTCTTGAGGTAGGCGATGATTGACATGTGTTGTCACCAGAGTTGACGTTGCTCTCTAAGACAGTAAGAAGAACATTGAACCTAAAACATGTTCCCTTTTCTTCAGTCTCTTTATCCAAAATTGCTATATCTCCTCCCATCAAGCGTACCTTCAATAATACAAACAAATGCACTTGAAATTTCTTTTATCTAAACAATGAGATAAGCTGCAACATGAACTTTTGGTCGCAAATTTAGCAAGATTTGTCAGGGAAAAAGAAAAAGACAAACCAGTTGAACTTTAAAAGTAAAGTTACATACCAGAGACTGAACAATGCCAAGTCCCAAGCCAGCTCCTCCTTGTCTCAAAGCTGTTTCTTTGACTTGGACATAGTTCTCAAAAACCAATCTACGCATCTCTTTAGGAATGCCTTTCCCTGTGTCATCTATCTCAAATGTAAATTCCATACAATCAGGTTTCAAATTAATTCCATTATCCAGGGCTTGTTGTTCTTGAAACGTGTGTGTGCTACATATTAAGAATGATAAATGCTTCAACATTTCACCATTATGATTAGAAGAAATTATATTGTTCTGCATAGCAGGTAAATTCTTGACCCACGCTCGAACAGTAACTTGCCCTTCAGAAGTGAATTTAACAGCATTGCTTAGTAAATTGCACAAAACTTGTTTAAGCTTTCCTCTATCACCTTTTACTTGTGAAAACTTGATAATTGAGCCATCATAAGGATCTAACACTATGTCTATTCCTTTCTTCACACCCACTGGATGAAACAAATCTACCACATCTTCTAGAAGTTGACCCAAATGAAACTCTTCTTCCTCGAGCTGTATTTTCCCTGCTTCAATCTTGCTTGTATCTAGAATAGAGTTCAGTATGCCTGAAATGGATTATAACCAAATTTTATATGTTTGACAATTAATGAGAGAGATGAGAGCGTTCAAGTTTTGAATGTTAATTACCTAGAAGATCCTTTGTACAACCATCTATCTGTTTTAGCCTCATGTCTAACTCTGAACCTGGGGCAACTTCATTGTGGCATATCTCAACCAAACCAATAATGCCTACCAAAGAAGCGTGAATGTCATGGCTCGCTCTAGCAAAAGCAACACTCTTGTTCATACTTTTCCTCTCTGCCTGTTGAGTTGCTTCCATTTGTTGAATGAGTTTGGCACATAAATGCATTTCTCTTTTTGTTGCTCTAATGACTATGAACACAAAACCAGAAATGGAGATAACTGTGGTAGTCATTATTAATATAAGGAGAATTAGTCCCATTCTGCTACTCTTCTGGACAAGGCTAGCCAACTCTTTTTGAGGCAATACTAATGAATAGACCTGAAATAAGAACAAGCCGGAGATTAAAAATAATGTGTATGCATTTGGACCTAACATAGTCAATAAAATGATGAAATTAACATATTTTAGTATATGTCATCTAAATACCTCAAGATGATAAAAACACAGGGAAAAGAAATAAAGAACCATTGCTTATCATTGTGAACTGATTCATATGATCTCAACTTTTCAGGATATATGTTATAGTTACAGTATGAATCAGACTTACCAACTGCACACCCATTATCTCAATTGGAGAGCAATATATCTTATATTTTGTACCCAGAAGATTAAAGAAAGAATCCTTTGGATCAAAATCTTTTTTCCTAGGCAGGCACGAGATGTTCCCGATTCGAGCAATTTCACTGCCATTTGGATTAAAAAACTGAAATGATGCTGAACCATTGGCAAGGACCATCCTAATGTTTTGAGAGCCTATGACAAGAATTTCTCCTTCAGTTGTTGCGAGGTACAATCTCCCTCCTTGACGTTCAATGCTCGTGAAGAAGAGATCAATAAATGTTTTGATCGAAAATCCAAAGGAAACGACTCTGTTACTTCCATTAACTCTAACCGTGTTGAGGAACAAACGTTCATGATCTGAGCTCCATCTTGTCCCTGTAGATGCACATCCCTGGTTACTATTTAAGGCGTCTCGAAACCAACTCGTGTTGCTAGTGACCAATGGGAAGGTCTCAGTCATATTCCCATATAATTCTCCTGTGGTAGAGTTTACCAATTGGGTCAGCCAACTGTATTCCCTTGGTGGATGAGGATAGAATTTGCCAGTGAAGGTAGAGTTAGCATAGACTGCAAAAGTTTGGTTTTTGTCAGTGTAGTATGAGAAGAAGAGACCATCCATCCCGATATAGGATATTTGAGTCAGGTATGGAATGATTGAGAATCCTTGAAATAACATAGGAGCAATCTGAAAGTTTAAAAACATTAGAAACATTAATAGTTGTAGGTAGTGAAGTTGCTAGTTACTACTCTTCATCCCATCTTCATACTAGTTATAGTTACATCCTTAAACTTTGGTTAATTTGGTATGTGACAGACAAATGGCATAAATAAGTAAATAGTCTGATGGAATATAGTGACAGTTTATAAAAAAAAGAGATTTGAGGTAACTATTCCGAAAGAGGGTATGTTAATGTGTCACTTCAATTTACCTAGTTATTTATTTGTTTTTGTCATCTATTCATCATATTGTACCAATTAAAATAATGTTGTCTCAATAGCATGTTACTTCAACCTCAAAGTTATCTGTGGAGATTCAAGGCATAGTTACCAACTTTAGCATGACCCAAATAGTTAAGGCAGTGACCAATAAGGGCTCTTTTAATGGTAATACATAGACTCGTTTAAGATTTATAATTAGACTTGAAAGACTTGGAAAGACGAGATAGTAGCTAACCCTAGATTGGAGTTCAAAGAATGAAATTAGAGTTCCATTGAAAGATGAGGTGAGAAGTTTAGCGAAATTTGTCGTCGACACGTATATTGGTTGAATTGAGTTCGATATTTTCTGGATCTCGAGTGGCATTTGAGAGGTAGCATTGTAGTTGTTCACAAGGAGATCCTGAGAATGAATATGTTTGATCATACCATACCAACATGGAATCAACAAGCTTGGAAGTATGAGTAGAAGAACTGCCTGCCAATGGACAAGGTTGATTCTGTTATTTCATTTTGTCCAACAAAAAATATATATATATATATATCTTACAAGTCATTTTATTTTGGAGAAGAGAAACTGCATTAGAGTTATTACCAGTAAGATGGAGAAAGAAATTGGCCTTGAAATAATCAACAACCTCAGCTTCATCTTTCTTCTCTTCTTCTACTTGTGATTTCCCCAAAACTCTTACCATTTACCTGAACACAAATCTAGACTATTTTTTCATTAATCTCCATTTTTTTTTAAGATTCTACAAATTGTATGGGATTATATTTATTACTATTATTATTTGGACAAATCCCCCAAGTTTCGTGTTTTTTAAAACATAAATGTAGAATATATATATATATATATATATATCGGAGGTGTTCTAAAATTTATTCCCTTTATTTGAGATCTCCAATTAGAAATTGGCTGTTCTACTTTCATCATATTTTTCTTATTTGAGGTTGTTTCTATATGTGGATCTAAATTAACAATGATTATTAAAGGTTAGAAAAATATATATATATTGTTCTAAAATATATATATATATATATATAATTTTTCCTCGAATTGCTTTTCATGTTTTTATTATTATTATTATTATTATTATTATTCTTTTACATTGTTTTTCTGATTTGTTGTGCTTTGTATACGATCCAATTTCAATTTACCTCGTCAAGGTAATATCTTATATATTACATATATTTTAAATATTTAACTATAATATAAAATTGTCATGACATATTTATATTACAACTTTTCCAGAACATTGTGATAGTAATTATATGAGCAAGTAATACATAAAAAAATAAAAATAAAACAATACAACTGTTATTTTCAGCTCTTTTGTTTTTAATCAATTCTACAAAATTGTGGGTTAAACAAATTTTCTTGAACTTCTTTTTAAGTGAAAAATTGTTATCGTTCTTTTAGAGTGTCATCAGAAGATATATCTTGTGTGTGAAAATGACTCAAAGAAGATACTTAAGAGGGCCTTTTAAATATAAAAAAAATATTTAAAAATATTTACATTTTATAGCAAAAAATTTCAAAAGTACAAAGCAATTTTGAAATTTTTTGTTATAAAATGTAAATATTTTTAGGATTTTTCTATTTATAAGAATTTTCCTACAATTAAGTTTGAAAGGATGATTGATCAATAAAGGCGAAAGACGGTAGTTCATTAAATGTAAGTGTAAAACTGAAATCAAATAGAAAAAAGAAAGAAAGTAATAACATATATACCTAAGGATTATTATTGAAAATGTGAGGAAAAATAGAGGTAAGTGTATTTGAAATCACTTAGAACATCTAATTTCAATAAAGATGATCATCGTTACTTATATACTCATAATCATTCTCTAATCTAGCTAATGTTGAAACTTTAGTCACATTCTCAACAAATTCGGTTTCTAATTCAAAAAAATCTCTTTAATTGATGTTGCTTTGTTAACTCTTCTCTTACATTCTTCCAAAATTTCAAATTCTCCTTTTGAATATATATTTTTTATTTAAAAAAATCAAATTTGAATAGATATTTATATATGGAATGGAGCAAAGATCAAAATAGTTGTTGAAAATTTTAAATGTTCATATATATGGGGTAAAATATTCATAATATGACATAATCTACATATTCATTTTGAAAGTATATCAATCAAAATGAGCATAGTGTAGTAAATGATAATTGATATGTAAGCTCAAACTTATATACACCACCCGTTAATATTAAAGATTTAAATAAATAAATAACTCTTAAATTATATATAGACTCTATATTAGGATGAAAATTTGCCATTACAAGTAGTATGTAGTATTTGCCTTAGAATTGATTTTTTCAATTGCTTGGTGCTTAATTAGGTATTATTTATTTATTTATTTATATTATTTTGAATTTGGTAAGTTAGAGGTGAAACGTTTTGTTTCAAATTTATCCTTCAACTATGTTATTATTTCACCATATAAATCTTAAAAAAAAAAATCAAAAGTTAAATGCTAAATATAAAAAATAATAAAAACAAAACAAAACACGTCAGAGAAAAAATCATTAAAAAAATCAAATGATTCATTCGCTCCAAATTTATCCAGTAATTGTATTTCAAAAAAAGAAATTATCCACTAATTGTAATGGAAAATCGGCACAATTGAAAATATTTTCATTTTTAAAAAAAATTGTTTCCTTATACGAAAGTTTCTACTCTTGGATTCTTTTCAAATATAGTAAAATGAACCAAAATATTTATAAATATAATAAAATATCATTTGTCTATCATTATGATATTTTATTATATTTAAAAATATTTTCAATAGTTTTATCATTTAAAATAATTTTTTTAATTGTAAATATCAAATATAAAATATAAAATAAGAAATCTTTTAACTAAAAACATATTCCATGGCTAAACTTTATATCGTCTCACTCAAACTATAATAATAAATTCTTATTTAAAAGAAGGTAATCTTAAATATTGAAAAGAGGAAAAAAATATTAAAAGAATAAAATCTCAGACAAATTTTAGTCTCTACCAAAATAAATGCGTAAATAATGTACATTCTATTACAATTAAGCTTTCCTTAAGTAAAAGATCTATTCCATTAAGAAAATGATTTTCGGTTTAATGGTTTCCTTTTCAATTTAAAAGAATAAACTAAATATATATCAATCAAAATTACGGATTTTAAAACATAGAGAAAAGACACACCATCGACTTTGAGGTCAGAGATTTTATTTTTATATCTAATAACTAAGTCTTTTGACTATTCAATATTTTCTAAAAAATATTAACGAATCAAAGTTGTGGAGGATATTAAATTTTGTGTATAATGAAAAGTTGTCTAATAAGTTCATAAATTTTAAAAGATGTCGAGACATAAAATTAAAAGTTTAGAATTTTTAGACACTTCTTACAAATTCATGAACCTATTTAACACAAAAAGAACAACACAATTGTTTTTGTTTCTTTCTTAAAATATAAAGACAATAATATTTATAAGAGAGGGATAGAGAGAGACCTTTAAAAATTCTCTTTTGTGAGCGTTTGGTTTCTTCTTTTTCTCTTCCAAAATTCAACTTTTTGTTCATGTTTCTCTCTTCTTTTCTAGAGTTTAAAAGTTGTTTATGATCTTCTTATAATGTGTATTTATATATGGAATTAAGCCAAGAAGGAAAGAGAAAAATATAGATTTAAATATTTATGTATATACGGCTAATTATTCCTAAACCATTAAAGAGAAAATCTACATTTTAATTTTTACCGGTTTAATCTATTTTAATTGGGAATTATAGTTCAGATTATTGTTAAATAACTTAAGTTTAATCTTTATAACAATGAATTTCATAGAATTTTTGTAATAATCATATTAATGTATTAATTAGATAATATATATGTCAAATTAAACATAGTTCACTTGAGTGACCTTCACTCGAAAAGATCTATGGTTAGAATTTTTCCTTCCTTGTTTGGATTAAAAAAAAAAAGAGGCAAATGTTATTAATCGTTAGAGAGAATTTACATATTGATTTTGAGTGAACCTATGATTTTATATACTTCATTTGGATTTTTTTGTAAGTTTGGATAATACTATTTATTTTCAATAACTTATATAAAGGATTAAAAGCTAAATTTCATTTGAATAAGTTCCTAATAAATTTGTAAACTGAGTATTTATACTTTAAGAAGTATTTTAACAAGTCTTTTTTTTTTTTCTTTCTTTTTTGGTCTTATAGATATGTTCACACACTTGAAATCAATCACTTTCATCCTTAATAGACAGACTTTAGAAACCTTTTAGGGCATAAACATTTAATTGATAGAGTTTTAAAGATTCAAGAACTAAACTCATAATCAACTTCACAAATATTTTTGTATCAAATAAAAAGTAATTGATGAGAGGACAAGAAGAGATGAGAGTTTTTTTTAGAGAAGAGAACTTTCTAAGGATTTAATTTATCAATCCACAGAACCTGCTGCATCCGAACATCTCTATCTAAGCAAATTTAGAAGCAAAACAGGGCCAATATCAAACTAATGTGAAAGAAATCAAGCTAAAATTCTTATAAATATACAATCTGGTGTTAAAAATACAGTAAATAGTATAGTCCCCAATGGATAGACTGAAAATGGTGTTAATTAGATAAGACTTAAGTGCTATGGTCACCATTGATAATGTTTGTAGGATTTCTTCTCTTCACCCTCTTTCTCATCATCTCAGCCCACCTTGCAATCACATTGGAGGCTTCAAACTTACCAGAAAACTTCATCTTTTGAGCCAATTCTTCAAGAATATCAGGTCTCCCAGCTCTAGAGAAATCAGCAGCAAATTTATTGTAATCAAGCTGAGGAGCTTTCATTCCTTTTTCAATCATCTCCTCTAGATACTTTCCCGCTTCGCTGCAACGTCCATGACTTATGAGCCCGCCAATAAACACGGTATAAGAGTTATCGTCGGGGCAACAGCCCTTTTGCTTCATCTCATCCCAAACAGCAACCCCCATTTCGTAATTCCTTGTCTGGAAGTAGGACTTCATCATCATGTTGTAGGTGTGGATTGTTGGTTCAATGCCATTCTCAATCATCTTCTTGTATATCCGAACAGCATCATCGGGCATTCGCTTATTCGTCATCAATTTGATTAGAGCATTGTAGGTCTTCCCATCAGGGGGGCAACCGTTGGTTTTCATCTCTTTCAGCAGCCCATAAACCATGTCCAACCTTTTCTGATTCCCAAACCCTGTGATCAAACATGTGTAGATCCCAGCATCAGGCCGACATCCCACTCCCTGCATTTCTTCAAAATACTCAACCGCTTCTTTCATCTTGGTTTGTTTACAGAAATCCCGAACCAAAATCGTGTAGCTTTTGACATCAGGGGATGGGCCCTTGGCTTTCATAACCTCAAACAACTTGATAGCATCTGACCTCTTCTTACACCTCAATAAGCCTTCAAGCATGGTATTGTGAGCAACAATATCAGGCTTAAAACCTTCATCAATCATCTGATTCCATATCTTCCCAGCTTCCATTAGATTCCTCACCCGACACCAACCGTTCAACAAAACCGTGTACGTTTGTAAATTCGGCGTAAACCTACCACGTAACTTCTCAAAAACTGCTAGAGCTTCTTTACCAAGTTTTGCCCTCCCTAAACTATCAAGCAAACAGTTTATAGTTTCTACACCCACTTTATACTTGTACTTCTTCATCATCTCAAAGATCCCAATAGCTTTCTTCCTTTCTTTTGCAGCTGCAAATGCTTTGAAACAAATGGTGAAAGTTTCCATTGTCAAAAGCTCTTTTTCAGCCATTTCTTCAAGTAATGAAACCATGGTTTCAAACTGTCTTGTCTTCCCCAAAATTGTCATCATCATATTGTAAGTTTTGGAGTCGTGGGCAAATCCTGGCTTCTGAGCAGCCCAACAGAAGAATCGAAATGCCGGTTTTCGAGCTTGTTTGTACCTCGCCAAGATCTCCAAAACCAGATCGTGAGACAATTTTATACCACACTCATCAAGAACTGCCTCCATGTTCCTATCTAACGCAAACAATTCGTCAATCACCTTGCATACGCGATCAACTTCGGTTGAATCCACCCTCGAATTACACTCACGGTAATCATCCTCACTCTTCCCACATTCAATTTCAGAATCATAATCAGAATCCGAACCCTCGTTATTCAGATCGCAAAAGCCTCTAGCTAATAAATCAAGACTAGGGAAGGTAGAATTTCTAAAATTAATCGTTCTTGAAGTTGGAGTCAACACTTTTTCTTGAGGAACAGAGCATGAAGAGGCGTGTGGCAAAACAAATGGAATTTGACAATAAGAAGAATGAAAACTACGATGAGAACGAGAATCAAACATACGAGACAAGGGCAGAGAGCTACAACCAGGAACGTGCATTTGCCATCTGAATCTTTGTCCTTCTCGTCCCAACGTTCGTTGAATCCGGAATCCGGCATTGTAAATGGTTGCTGCGAAAGGGGAGAAATTTGAAGCTCTACCGAGGGTTAGAGCGAGAGACATCAGAGTGCCATGAATTTGATGAAGGAGAAGTTGATGGAATGTGGTGAAATTGAGTGAAGTGGGAAAGTTTAGAGTCAGCGGAGGTTACGGCGGTGGAAAATTCGACTGGCGATGGCCATCGCGGCGGAGGCGGCGGTGGTGGGCTTCAGCTTCACTGTCCTGTCATCTTCTTGGCGGGGTTCGCTTTATTAAATATAATATATTGTTTTTTATTAAATATAAAAATAGAGACTAGATGTATTCAATATATTATGTCGCACACCCCCGAAAACACAAAGGTTGCAACTTGGCTAAGCGATTGGTGGGTGTACTTTGACAATTTTGGTGATCTAAGTTAATGCCAACTTAAAGGACTAAGGGATACATGCCTCCTCGAATCTTTATATATTTATATATATTATTTTTTTAAATATAAAAAATAGAAATAGATGTATTCAATATGATCTTTTATTTTTATTTTATTTGAATATTGTAGATTTGAAAACTATTTAAGAAAATATGATTGTTTTAAAACTAATTAAGAGATTTGTGGGACGTTTGTCGAGGGTTGAGAATTCGACAAAGGTAGATGTTGAGGGTTGAGAATTTGACGAAGGTGGATGTCGAGGGTTGAGAACTCGACGATGTAGATCGCCCTGCTTGGAGACTTGTCCGAGTGTTGAACATTCGACCTACATAAGTCAAAAGTTCAACCCTCGACAAGCTTATGTCTCGTCCCATCTGCCGCTGCCAACCTGCTGTTGCCAGCCCTGTGCTGTTGACTAAGAATCTGGGCAGCTTTAAATGTCTGTCGTGCATCGTGCCTCCCCATCCACTGCTTTTAATTTTCCAACCCGTGGGTCGAGTGTTCAACACTCGACCTATGTGTTTTTAAACAGCTCCCCTCACATTCTTAGATCACATTTTCGTCTTTGCCTTTGTCATCCTCACATTTTCGAAATCCTCTACCTTCTTCCTCCTCGCATCAGAAACTAAATCCCTCTCCTCCATTTTTTACCTCACTACTTTCCATTTCTATTTCTTCTTTTATTTCGTTTGATACAAATTGTTCCCACACTTCTCCCTTGATCACAAACTATATTGGTTCATTACTCTAACTAAATTTTATTTTTTAAGAAATATATATATAATTTTATTTTTGTTCTTATATTATTATTTTTTATATAGATTCTAATATTTTTTTAAATATTTTTTGTAGTTATTGCCAGATAACAAATAACAGGAAAAAATGGTAAACATTGTCACTTTAAAGGAAAAAAAGAACTACCGTCAAATTTGTGAGTTGAACTTTAACTTTTATTTATTAGTAGTTTTTTGTTTTTAATATTTGTTTATGCTAAATATATCATTTTTATTCCTTATATTGATGTCTACCATGATAATGTTAATTTTTTTAATATTATTTTTTAATTGAAGATCAAGAAGTAATTTTATTTATTTATTCTTTTTTTTAGATGATTTTTTATATTTTAGTATTGTTTTTTAGTTAACAAGTTTAGTATTTTGTTTTCTTTTAATAAAAACTACTTTATTGTTTGTTTTTTTATTTAACTTTGATGTTTATAGTTTAAAAAATTTAGTTTATTGTTATGTTTAAGAAGTTGATATTTATAGTTTAAAAACTTTAGTATTTATAGTTTAATACAAAATTATTGTGATTTTTTTAAATAAATTTCTTATGATATTTGATTTCTTTAGTATTAACTTTAATGTTTATAGTGTTAAAATGTTTAGTTTATTGTTATGTATAAAAAGTTGATGTTTATAGTTTAAAAACTTTAGTATTTTTAGTTTAATACAAAATTATTGTGATTTTTTTAATATATTTCTTATGATGTTTGATTTTGTAGTATTAACTTTGAAAAAATAGTTTTAAAATATTTAATTTATTGTTATGTTTAAAAAGTTATTTTCATAAACCTTAATATTTTTAGTTTAATACAAAAGTATTATTATGTTTAAAAATAGTTATAAAAAGTTTAATTTATTGTTATGTTTAAAAATAGTTTTAAAAAATTTAATTTATTGTTATGCGTTTTTTTAGTATTAACTTTGAAAAAATAATTTGACTATAGTTTTAAAAAGTTTAATTTATTGTTGTCTAAAAATAGTTATAAAAAGTTTAATTTATTATTATGTTTAAAATAGTTTTAAAAAAATTAATTTATTGTTATGTTTAAAAATAGTTATAAAAAGTTTAATTTATTGTTATGTTTAAAAATAGTTTTAAAAAGTCTAATTTATTGTTATGTTTAAAAATAGTTATAAAAGGTTTAATTTATTGTTATGTTTAAAAATAGTTATAAAAAGTTTAATTTATTGTTATGTTTAAAAATAGTTATAAAAAGTTTAATTTATTGTTATGTTTAAAAAATAGTTTTAAAAAGTTTACCTTATTGTGATTTTTATTGTGATTTTTTAAATATATTTCTTATATTTCTTATATATATTTCTTATTGTGATTTTTACTGTGATTTGTTTTTGTTTAAATTTGATAATTAGTAGAACAATAAGTAATATATTGTTTGTCCCTTTTTTTTTAGAAAATGGCAGACAAATGTTTGAGATTTATGTTGTTTATAAATGGTAATATAATTGATGGTATTGATGGAGTTGACTATAACCAAACCAACAACCAAGTGGGGGTTTTAACATAAATGTGAACCGTGGAATTGTATTTGAACAATTCATTGAAATGGTTGGGATGTCACTTAGTGTAAATATGAGAACAAATCAGTTAGAAATAATATATATACATCATAACCTAGAATCATCAGGATAAGGTTTATGTCATTCTCTATTTCGAATGCACAAGCTATGAACTTAATGTTTTCAATCGCGATGCCACTCCTGAATTTAGTGCATTTGTATGTAAATGTAAATAGGATAGGGTTGAATATAAATTTGAATGCATCATTCACTCAGTTTGAAGATCCAACTCAATGTATTGATCCTGATCCGGAGTTAGTTGCATCGCCATGTGATAATGAAGATATGGTGGCTAACAATCAGTATAGAGATTTCATAACAGAAACAGACAATGAATTTGAAGAGTTGGATTTCGATGGTCGTGAACATGAGTTACCTTCAGATACTTCAACGATTTGGATATGAACGTACTAGATAGCATTCGAGAACATGACCCAATTGTAACCCCTGTGGACATTGACAATACTCAGTTGTATAAAGGGATGATTTGTCAAGACAAAGAAATGCTACAACACGCAGTCAAATGTTTTGCTATTAAATGTCACGCACCATATGAGGTTTGTGGAATCGACACCGACGATTTGGGACAATTCGAGGTAAGAAGTGGGAGAAGGTTGCAAATGGAGACTTCGTAACATAAAAAAAAAATCGCATGGCTTGTTCAAGATCACTAAGTATGATGAGCAACATACATGTTTTTATTCAGAATTGAGTCAAAGTCATGTGCAATTGGATTCATCAATTATTGCACTGAGTTCTGTTAAAAAGAAAACCATCTATCAGTGTGGCACAACTGGACATCAAATCAAAGTTTGGATATCATGTTCCTTACATAGGGTATGGGAGGGGAAAAGAAAAGCATTAGCTAAAGTGTTCGGTGATTGGGATGAGTCTTACAAATTGTTACCCAGGTGGTTATATATGGTTAAGCAGACCAATCCCAGAACACGTCTAGAGGGGAGAGTGAAAGAAACGCTTATTGCAGGTTATGTTATCTTAACTTCTGTATTTTGGGCATTTGGTCCTTGTATAGAAGCTTTTAATAAATGTCGGCCGATAATTCAGATAGATGGTACCCACTTGTATGGCAAATATCGAGGAAAAATTGTTGATTGCTACATCAGTTGATCCAAATGCGTATCTTCTTCCACTTGCATTTACCGTTGCAGATGAAGAGTTTGCAGACTCATGGGGATGGTTTCTGAAACACTTGAGAGAAATTGTAACACACGAAAAAGTGTGTTAATTTCAGATCGATTTGCTGACATAATCGTAGCAATGAACAATCTAATAAATGGTTGGATAGGACCAAAATGTCACAATCGTTTCTGCTTACGACATATTGTCAGCAACTTTAATAAAAAGTACAAATATATATGAATAAGTTAAGTTATTATATTTATTTATAATTAAATTATTAATGAGATAATTGTTGGTGGTTTCTTCTCCTTAACCGTGTGTGAAAGTGGGAAGGTTTTCATTAGTTTTTCATAATTGAAGGATAAAATGAAAAAATATTTTCATTTTGAAGAAGAATCGTTGCATCGCTTCATTAGAGTACACTGCCTAATCGTTTAGCTCATGAGAAGACTACACACAACTTCAAGTGTTTTGTCTAAACAATCGTTGTACAATGCGCTGTTGACTAAATGACCGTGTTGTTTTACTAATAATCGCGTGCCTGAGTGAGATTCACTAAACGATCGTGTAAACGATCAAGCCACATTACTAAACAACATATACCTTTACTAAATGATCAAGCACAAGCCTATACGATAGAACACTATCCTTCTCTCCACTTGCCTTGGGTCAGAATAGTGCAATCGTTATTTTCCTCCTCCCCTTTCTTACAAAATCCAACAGAGCACACCTCATGGATTCTTCACTTTGAGGAATACCAAGGTCACTAAGTGGGGTGGTGTCCTGAGAGCTGCTTATCTGTGGAGAAGACTGTTTTGTGTGCTAAGCGACGCGAGAGATTTGGGTAGACGATTGGCTTGGCGTTCTAAGCGATAGGTGAAGGTGCTGATCCAAGAATCCATGAGAGCCGAGAGAAAGGTAAGAAGAAGAGTTCTTCAAAAAGGTATGTCTCTCGTTCTTTTGTTTTAATTATTAAAGCTCCTTTTGTATAGAATATCTGCTCACATTGTCTATACATGAATTAACAGGATAGATCATTATTGCAAATTGGACAACAAATTGTAACACCTACAAAACAGGTCATACTCGTAGTGTTACAAGGATAAGTACCCACTTATCCATTTACTACAACCATTTAGGTTATCACTTAAATATGTCCACCCTATGTAGACATACATCTTTAAGTTACAAAAATAACTTGGATGTTAAGTTTTTGGTTTGTGGTTAATGCCACTAAAAAATGAATAAAATATCATATATTTATTAATAGACCAATGAGTTTGAAAAAATATCATATATTTTATTAAATAAAAAAATGAAGTTTGTTCAATACATTACAAACTATAGGACCTTATGAGGATTTAGGGCATTCCACCATAAAAACCTTATCCTATTGATACTACCGAATAGCAACCCGCTTTGTAGTTGTTACAATTGTTGTAAAAGGTGCTAACAAATGATCTGATCTGATCATTCATGTGGAGAGTATGAGCGGGGGGGTTCTATTTCAAAGAGTTTGTAAAAAGACCGGACCAAAAATGAATAGTCTCACTATATAGATACCGTTGATAGAATAGACTTAACATTCACGAAGATGACCTATAAGTGACCTTGAACCTAAATTCCTGAGTGAGTTTGAACTTCTGTCTATGAAGGCGGTCTTTGATACAGTTGGACCAAAAATTACCATTTTGCCCCTGTAGTTACATCTAATCTTCTTAAGTTAGCCACTAATCCCTCAATGAATAAAAGTCTAGTCCTAACTATGACGCAAACCCCTCTCGAGCCAAGAGAGTATGTGGCGCAATTTTATTCCCGTACCGGATCTTATTCTACGTTCTTGAGATTTTTTTGAATTGTTTTTGTGACCGATTGAGGAGGAGATTTCGGAAGAAGTTATTCTTTCAATGGGTAAGTCTATTTTCTATTCTTCAAGGCGTAAGTTTTATTTTCATAACACTTCTTCTCCTTCCTCTTATTCTACCAGCATGCTGTAATTTTCTGTGTATATGCATTAATTTTATTGTTCTTTAAATTTTATTTTGTGAAAAATTTTGAATTGGGAACGATCCCACTTCCGTAGTGGACCTCCGGGTTTCCTTCAATTTGATATCAGAGCGGTGATTCTTAGTCTCAATTTTAAATTTTCTAGAATTGAATTTATAGTTAATGGATGGGTTTTACATTCTATAATTTTATTCATGTCGATGAATTGGATGAATGAATGGTTTGCGATTTAATGGAATGTTTTCAGGATATTTTTTGTAGATCTATTGCTTTTCTTTAAATTTGGTTTGTAAGGGTTTTGGTGTTTTGAAGCATTATTTTGGTTTGGCAATCGAGTATGTTAATTTTCTTAGCTTGTTGTCGTTCGGGTTTTTCGACGACATTCTGATGGATTCAAGGTCCAAATGCAGAGCAAAATCGTGGATTTGTCAATTGTACAGTGAGCGACTATACAATAAGCATTGACGAGTGCCCCTGACGTTTGCAATGCTACGATGAGGCATAACGGATCACTTTCCATAGCGTTGCAACGCTCCAAAGAACGGAAAAATAAATCAGTTCGTGTGCAAGTTTCAGTTAATGGCTCAAGCTGGTTGTGTCCCGTTTGCTTTGGTTCGAGTGGTTCACGTGCGGTTTTGGGATTTTGGGCAGTCCAATTCAATGTGGTTCAGGCCGGTTCACTTGTTTTGAAATCGGTTTGAACTAATTTAATTTTTTGTAATAGTTACATTTTTATTTAATTAAATTAATAAAAATATTATATTAATTTAATTAATGTTCAGGATTCAATCGTTCGATCCATAAATTGTGTTTAAACTATGCATTTTGATGTATGAATGTAATTTTATTTATATAATTATAAATGTATTTATATAGTAAAAATTCCACCATAGGTAATGCATTATTCAATGCACCAATTTATATTATAAGGTTATAATATATAGTTTCATGATTTAATTTTAATAACATGCTGCATGCATCATATATATAAGTGGTTATAATATATACTTGCCATGCATTAATAACATAGCCATTACACCATTTATATTATAAGGGTTATAATATATATAGTTTGGAATATAAGGATGTATGTATGTTTATTAATTAATTTCATCACTTTACTATATAGAAATGTTATGTATGTTAAAGGTAATGAAATGGGAATTGCATGAAGCTTGACACTACTTTAGATAATTTATAAATATGTATAATTTTTGGTTAAAGTATGTCATTCAATGATTTATGATTTTAATTTTATTTCATTTAATTTTATATTGGTTATATATAATGAAATTTAAAAATAAAATCAAATAATTCAGAAATTGGCAACGGCAAACTTAGTCAAATCATTTTTAAAAATATAGATTTTAAAATATGATTCACATAAACCTAAGATCACAAAATTTGCTAAGGAGATTAAAAATTAGTTTAATATTTAATCGATTTAATAGGAATTAAATTTGAATTTTAAATTAAAAGAAATTAAATTGTAGTAAAACCATATCTTTAGGACCTTTTGTCTAAGGTTAGTTTTTGTCTAGCCTGGGTAATTTTAGGTTGACGGAAACGGATTACCTACCCTGGAACTGAACTTGAAAAATTTGAATTAAATAGATTTGCTACAAAGCATGAAATTGTTGATTAAGTTTATTAAATTGGTTTAATGGAAACATTAATCAAAGTGTTTAACTATCCAAAGTAAGTGTTACTTTTGAATAATTTAAACAAATCACTTAGTAAAAATAAGTAAAGCCATATTTTTCTAAGTTAATTTTAACCCTAGGTGAAAACACTCAATGGGAAGGAAAATGGGGTAATATGATATTCATTTTCCTTCCACGTTTCACATTGTGAGATCTATACTCGGCCTAAGGCACCTTTGGCTGGTGACCTCCTACGGGTGGTGTTGTATAAGGTCAATACCAAGTGAATGACTAGAAAGTGTTTATAGTAAGTTGGAGCAGGACGTGTGTCAATAAATCCCATGGTCTCTTTCATTAGTTTTATA